>NW_027185376.1:6376141-6651141 GCF_022577435.1 Embiotoca jacksoni | reverse complement strand
AGTCTTCTTTAAAGAATATCAGATACGATGTTGTTTCTGTGGGGCAAAGATATGTTTTTGTTGTTGTTTTTTTTTTTTTTATCAACATAGTTTCCAAACTCCTAAGAGAAATAAAAACACTGCAAAAATGTTTTAGACTCGGAGGACATAAATATTCACGACGTCGCACATGATGCCGCGTCTCATGCATAAAGCTGGAACTCCAGCGCCTGTAACGTCGACCGTATTTTTTTCTGTCATTTCCAGGCGAGACGAAGCAACGCTTAACACGAGGAAGCGGACCCGGTCCCCGGCCTGTTCACGGCGCATACGCAGTACATTGTGTAATTGTCCTTTGGAAGGCAATTTCTTGAATCAGTGCTCTATTTCCAGTAACTCACACTTAAAAACAGCTGATGGTCACAAGTTTTCCACTGCATGGAAGATTGTTTTTCTCCATTGCTTAGGGCTCTGAGTTTAATATTAGTTTGACATGGCTGTATGATGCAGATTTCCTTTGAGTGCTGACCGAGCTTCGTCCTCCCGAGTATGGGAAAACTAACAAAAAACAACCTGAGGTAATCAGACAGACAGATAAAATGGAAATGCTCCAATTTTGCAGACACTGATGAGGTAAAAGTTACAACAGGCGGCAGATTAAAGTTAAAATGAATGAAGGCAGATCAAAATGAAGTAGTGGAATCGCTTCTTTTTCTTTTGAGAGAGATTTTGGAGTCACTCATCCCACCTTTTGCCAGCCAATGCGGAGCTGAAAATAAGGCCCGAGTTAAGTGCCATGAGGGCTATTCACACTAAGAATGCCTCTATAGCTCCTCTAATGACTGTGGAACATGTGACATTATCTTTAGTACATGCGAAGGAATAAGGGAACTGCTGCGCACGACTCTCTGCAGAGTGCAATTATAGCGACTATCCTTTCATTTACAATTCTGCTGTAGAGCTGATCCGGGAGAGAACAATATGTAGCCCACCGTAATAATGATGGCACTCAGATGATAACGTTTGGTTGCAAGAGGAAAAAAATACTCGGTGTTCAAGGTTTCAAAGGCTCCTTGAGAAAATGGTGGTCAACCCAGCATCCAAGTGACAAAGGGATGTTTTTAAAAGGGCTTTTGACTACCTGAATATTGCTGAAAGGAAGAATATGTAACTTTTGAAAGAGGAGCTCTTTCACATAAAAAAAAAAAAAGTGTAATTCACAAGCAACAGAAAAGCCCCTGCGTTGAAGCACAAATATTCAAGATTTGTCACAGAAGTCACTAGCTAATGAGGTAACCTACATACAGAGTATGTAGAATTTAGTATGCCAAAAATACCAGGATGTTTTACAGTCTGCAGGCCAGCATGCTTCTCAGGCTGTTGTGACCCACAATCCTTTGCAGCAGAAGCTACGTCACATCAACTGAGCCGCAGAGAGAGTTGGCGGCACCATGGCTCCGCCCGCAAAAGGAAGAAGATGATGATGAGGGTCAAAGTTCACGGATCATTTTCATAACAGTAGTATGCATACTCCATGCAACAGTACATACTTTTTAAGGGTAGCTGCAGTAAACTTTACTAAAAGTAAAAAGAAAAAGTATGTGATTCAGCTGTTCGGATCTCTGAGTGGTTCAGAACACAAACACAGCTATAATTACTGCTTAGTGTCCTGCAGCGTCCACTTGTCACTTGTCAATACCTTCCTCGCATGCAACATGAGCAAAAGACTCAAAGGCAAAGACGGTTTGAGTGGTTAGGCATAAGATTATATTGAATAAAAGGCGCTGAGGAAAAGTTTAAATTCTGGTATTTTCTTCAGCAACTTCCAACTGATCAACTTTCTTTTATAATGACCAAGGAGTTGTTGTTGTTTAATCTAGTTTACAGCATGCTACAGTGCCTCCATATATATATACAAAGTGGTTAGCATGTTTTAATAGGACACTGGCATGGGCACCTAAGCATACACTGAAGCCAATTAAAGAGTGGATCTGCATGCTAACACAGAGACAGACTTAGAGCTGTTTCTTCCATGCACTTTTATTATTATTTATTTTTTTTACTAATTTGGAAGACTGATAAGGTCTCTCCACCTGCGTTTGGCCTCTATGTGTACATACAAAACATGTCGATATGGCTTCCTCTGGTAATGCCCAATAATGACGTGACCTTTTTCAAGCTTCAGCAGGAAATTATTAGCGAAATAGTGATACAGTTTTTTTTTCCTCACGAGGCAGGGATTATGATCTGTTCGGCCATCTCCTTTCGGTTCCCACACCCAAATATTCTGATTACTCTGCTCTGAGTGGGGATTGGTGCTATATGCAGACGGAAAGCAGAGCAACAACAGTTTCTGGAAACCCAACTTGGTGCAGATTTTCTGACAATAATCACCATAATTCTCTGCTGACAGAATGGCAGCCACACCTCATGCTGATCAGCAGATTAGTCAATGGGAATATTTTAAAGGATTCTCAGCAACTCATGGAGGCCAAGAGACTAATTTATCCCAGATCATGATCGCGTTACTGGCAAGCATTTACACCGCGAACAAAGAAATATTGCAAAGATGGGACTTTTTTTCAGACGAGTTTGAGGCAAATCATCTGGTCTCAATTGTCGTGTTCATTACAAAAAAAAAAATCTAATGGAATAGCTTGAAAATGTCTCGACTTTTGCTCCTTAGAAGTTCTCACAGTCTCTCTCTCTCTCTCTCTGCAGCTAAAGCTCACCAGGAGTGCCAGTTTTTAAAAGGGTGGGGGTTGGCACTTTGAGCCAGTTCAGTTATGCCGTTAAATAAATCACAGCGAAGCATTTGAAAAGGATTTTAAATGGCATTTGGAGCCGGATTTGAAGACCTCATGCTCCACAGAAACAAAAAAAAAAAGAAGCAGAATTGGGAACCACACTTCGGGCCACCTCGACCATAGTGAGGGAGAAGTGTCACACGGGGGGGGACTGTATCAAACATGTGAAATTTGCCAAGGTGGAGTTTATGTTTGTATGACACTGTGACACCCTGTGTTTATTAGCATGCAACCTCATCTTTTTGTATTCCTCAAAAAAAAAAAAAAAAACCTCTCCCCTCCCCGTCCCGGAGCTGAATCCTTTCCACCTCTTTTTAACGGCGGGGCCGGGGCGTCCGGGGCGTCCGGGGCGTCCGGGGCGTCCAGGCATGCTCAGTGAGCAGAGCTAATCAGCCAAGCCGAGCCGTGTCCTCTGACGGAGAGAAATCCGTCTCCCTGTTGGAGTGCGGCTGCAGATGAACTGGTGGTGCTCTGGACTCCGGCGGGGGTATGGAGGTGTGGATGAGCGTGCAGAGGAGGAGAGGAGGAGGAGGAGGAGGAGGAGGAGGAGGGGGGGGGGGATTAGCCTCACATCTAAACAGTTTTGTCATGTCACATTCTCTGTTTTCCCCAGATTTGGCAGGAAATACACAAACAAAGCGTCCCATTAAATGACGATAATGTAACTTCCTTCAGGATTCGGCAAAGGTGTGTGGGAGTTCGTTCGCCATCTCTGCGGACGTTTCAGCAGCACAGCTTCATGCATATGTAGAGATATAAATTCAGCAATTCACAATTTAAGGTGATATTCAAAGCCTAATAGTTCCTTCTATGTAGATATGCAGCTCTGCAGGTTTCTCTGGTAATTGGTGCTAACATCTGAAGACTATGTAGGCATACAGCATCTGAGATGCTGCTTCTTTCCAGCAACAAAGGCAGAGAATGGATTCTATCACAGCATCAAGGAACCAGAAAGAATATAAAAAATGCGGGATTAGCATTTTAACATCGTATCCAGGCAGAGCGGATAAATGGACACTGACTGCTGGAGATTAGTTGTTCCTTATTTGGATGTGAGAGCATTGGGAGATAGAGGCATCTAAGACAACACAGTGACCCTTGGTGAAGCAACAGAAAAAACAGTGTACATTTTGACGGCATCATAAATCACGGGCTCGTGGCAGGCAGCCCAATTGTGCTGCGAGGGCAGGTTGAAGCTCCCGTGTCCCCTGGCTGTGTCTGAAGAAAGAAGTGGAACGGCAAAAAAAAACATGTCTGCTCTCCTCCGTCTCTCTTCTTCTTTTTTTCTTTCTTATTTCTATCAGCTCTGATATCTCGGTGGGCGGGGCGAGCGCTCCTAGTCACGGTGCAGTCACAATGCTGCGAGCCTTTGCGGCGTTTCTTCGAGGGAGAGTTGACAAAGTACGGACACCAAAAAAAAACCGGCACATGATACTTCGAGTGCATGAGATTTAGCACGGTTGAGACTCACTGAAACGCACTTCTGGGAGGAAGTCTTTTAACTCGGACAGAGACAGAGATGGAACATGAAAGTACTGTAAGAGTGAGAGAGAGAAAAGAACAGGCGGTGAGAGTTTGCCAAAAAAAAGAATCTAAGTCAGACTTGGTGTGTGGGTTTGGAGAAGGAGGCCGGTGCGAAATCATCTTTATCCTGAGACTGGAAGTCTCCAGGCTTAGCGATCACAACAAACATGGTCAGCCCGGGTTTCGGCTTTGGGTAAGATGACTCCGGGGAGAATGGACAGTGGGAGGAGGCCTTGGATGCTTTTCCTTCTCCTTTTCCTTTTTCTGCTCATCCCCCCCTCCCCACTACCAACCCACTCCAGGAGCTGTTGACGTGGGCCATCACGGGGAATTTGTACAGTCTCATTGCAGTCGGAGGGAAGGATTAGGCCTGAGCTCAACCACAGATGGACTTAGACTGCCCCCTATTAATAAATCCTCCTGTGATGCTGTATATTCATCTGGACATTTTTTTTTTTCTTCCCTCTTTTCTGAGTTCCAAGCAGCGAGTGGACACGAACACAGCGGCATGCTAATCTGCCCGATATAAAAGTTACAGAGAGAGAGAAAAAGTGACATGACAAATTGAAAGAGGGTACAGGGAGCGAGGGGAAAGGGGAAAAAAAATGGCCTTCTTCTTCTTTTGCATAATTTGGTTCCTATTAGCGACATCATTCAGTGGGTTTTTTCAGATGATAATTTGGAAATCTGGGGTTGCGGCGCTAATCCAGCGGCATTACACTTTACCGAGGGATTACTGAGTGACAACTTCAAGTGAAACGAAAGATGTAAGGGCCTCTTAAGCCGTGTTCCTATTAAAAGCCACAGTGCGGCGTGACACTGTGGCAGGCTTCATTGCACACTTGCCAACTAGTTGGGGATATATATCCCCTGATAAACGCTCCAACGCTCGTAGGGATTTCTTCATCTTTTTCTTGGTAATTTTATTTTTTATTTCTTCGCCCTCTGCATTCAGACATTTTTCAAATTATTTTTTCAGACTGGCTTTTATATTTTTGTAGGTTAGTGTTTGGTCGGGGTGATTTCAGAGCTTGTGGTGCAAAGGTTGTGTGTTTAAGACCTGACAATTTTTAAAAGGGGGGAAGGTATTTTTTTTTTATTTTAAATTTTTTTTTTTTCCCATGTCAACCTCCCTGATGCTACTTTGCTATCTGAGGAGGCAGTGAAGTCATTTAAAGCTTCATCCAGGTGACTGCTGAACACAGTTTAATGAGTTTTTCCCTCCTCCATAAACTCATAAACTGCAATACCACCGAGTGCCACTAGAGGTTGACTCAAAAAAAGCCTCCATAAACTCCCATTCAACTTTTCCCATGAAATACAAAGTCAAAACATTTTTTCCTCAAGTACTTTCTGTTTTGCTCGCTAAAGTTACTCTTCATTAGTTTCCTGGCGGTCCAACTGATCATAATCCCGTCATTAATTAGAAAATTTGCTTCAAAAAGCCGTGTTTTTGGAGACGACACCGACACGCTGTCCTGTACTGTGTATTTCCCATTGGCACGTTAGCTTTAGCTTCAGTCTGTACAAAAGCATATATAACCATAATCTGCATATTTAAGACCATTTAACGTGATTTTTGTTTTAAAACAAGTCAGCCGAAACCACTATAAAGTCAGCAGGAGGCGGCGTTTAAACAATTAACTCATGTAGCCAACATTAACGAGTCACAGCGAATAAAACGTGGCGTCAGAACCGGGTCGGAGGTTGGTGGTTAGAAATGAGAGGCTTTTTGTCGACATCTCTCCAAAATCAAAGAAAATAATAATAGATAAGCAAAGTCAATTATTATATATATAAGTTTAAGAAAATCTTCTGAAATAATTTCATTTTTTGACGTGGACACCGTGAATGTGCACATTTACTGCCTTGTAAAGTAAATACTTTAGGAGTAGCAACTACCATGTTTTTTTTTTCTCTCCTTTACAGAGTAAACAGAGAAGCAACACTAACAGCCATTACTTTCCCATTATCTCCACATGGGGTGATATTGGTGTCCTGATGAAATGAGTCGGCCTCCTAAGGCGTGTGCTGTATGCAGAGATCAAAGAGACCCACAGGAGGGTTAAAGCAGGGGAAGAAGTGTGCATCTTAAAAAAAAAAACAACAACAACAAAAAAAAGGTGTTGATTTTTCCACAGTGACCTGGATACACGGCCAGTTCAAGACGCATCGCCTGCCTCTGCTGTCTCCTGACTGCGTCCCCGGGGAGGGACAAAGTAACTGTTCAATCCCAGGTAATTAACTTCACCACGACCCAGGGAACGCTCGCACCAGACACCACAATCCTTTAAGCACAACACTCCATTAGTCATATCCCACAAGGCCTTGCAAATGGCAGGACGAAAAAACAGGGGGCCATGCCGGGGGCTCGTCCTGCCCATATAATCACCGACACACTGAGGCAAAAATATGTCTATTAACCCGCGGATCATAATGATAGGCTGTGTGTGTGTGTGTGATGGATACAGAACAAGTTGGGATAATTTTTGCTTTATCAGTATCAGCTGGCACATTTCTTTCTTTTTATTTTTTTTATTGTTTTGCTTCCCCCATGAGGTCAATTTTCACAAGGCATACATATAATTTAGCGCTGTAATTTTAATCAGCATGATGCATCAAAAAATAATGCAGATCAAGTCCGAAAAAATTAAAAAGGAACAAAAACAGAAGGGGAGGCAGCGCTGAATCAGGTCCTCGGTGGAAAACGGACAGGTGCTGTTCGGTTGGATGTAAAACGCAGGAGAAAACTCTTTAAACGCACATCAAGAGCGGCTTATTAGCTGCTCTTCCTGCATGATTTCCTAATTATACCCAATATATCTCATTACAGAACTGTAACTACAAACATGTCTGTAAATTTCTTATCTTTTACCACACGTGGGACACCATTTCACACACGTAGTTATATTTTACATAATGTAATCTGTGCAACACCGCAGGGAAGAAAAACACCTATTTTGCAATGTTACTGAGAAGAACCAGGAATGCTAGAAATCAGTTTTCAGATGGGGGATACATACATGATGAAAACTCACGATGCACAGTTGGCTCAAAGGTTCCCTTCGTTGGCCAAACACATGGGTTTAATCGTAATATAATTTAGTTTCTGCAATGCAAAATACAGTTATTAAGCTGCCAACTGCTCCGCTGCATTCACCAACTACTTCTTTTAGAGTGGTCTTGTTTTCTACAGTAGGTCAGAGGGGACAAATGTGACTTCTCATGGCCACTGTAGACACATTTGCAAAAATTTTTAGTTGGCTGCAATCTACGACCTCACCACTAGATGCCAGTAAATCCTTCGCCGCTCCTTTAAGAGCCGGACGGCCAAACAATGAGCTATAATTGATCATAAAGCCGAGCTGAGCTGCAGCTTGTCAATTCTCTGTAATTTCAGCACCGTCAGCCACATATTAAGAACTGTTTTGACATTATCGTTGAAAAAGTTGGTAAACCTGATTATAGTCGCTTAGACTCAGCGATGTGAGCCCTTCTTCCACCCTCACCACCGTCTGTATTTACAGTACGACGGTCTGCTGTGACAACCCTGTCAAGATGATGCAGCTCTGCTTTCCTTCCAACGGCCGCTTGCAAATCATTTAAAACAAACATAACTTTTGGCTGCCATATTTTCAGCCCCTGTGTTAAAATTACATTAGTGTGTCAGTGTGCAAAGAAAGTGCGGAAGACACAATGACTCGCGGACCCATTTACAGCCACTTCGATTAAGACTTGTTTGGCGAAAAGCAACAACAACAGGCGTAGGTTGATAAAACTGTTCAGTACAATACAGTTAACGCAATCAAAGCGTCAGCTAAATAATACAGTTAACGCAATCAAAGCGTCAGCTAAATCAAAAAAAATTATATCTCTGTGTATCCATAAAAATACATAATGTTCAGATCAAACTATCGGAACGACTTTCATGCAGCCGTTTGTTGCTATATAAACAAAATAGCCTCAACATGCTTGATCTTTCCTATTAGAGGACCTCCCCCCCCCATCCCCCCCCCACCACACCCCCGAGTGTAAAACAGAATGTATTCTGTCAATAGAATATCTGCAAATGTCAAAGCGGCTTAAATCAAACAGCTTATTGAAATTTCAATGCGACTGTATGGCTGACTCTAATGAGGTAAGAAAAGAACAGCGTCTCTCTGACTGTGCAGCAGTCCGACCAATTATCAGACTTCCCTGCTGCTGAACCATGGGAGAAAGTCCATAGGTGATGGTGGCGAGATCGAGGGGAGGCCACGTTGTTTAAGTGAGAGAGAACAGATAATGGACTTGGAGCTCCCCCCCCCCCCCCTCAGTTTCCCACCCCTGACGCTCTCAGAGAAGACAAGGGCTTGGTGTTTCTGGCTGACAATCTTCAGAGAGCCGGGCGTGTGATTTGACTGTACGTGTCAAAAGAGAGTTTGATTGTCTTTGGGAATGTTTTATTCATCGCACGGGGCTCGGTTTGCTGCTGCTTACCTTCCTTATTTATCTATTTTTTTCTTTTCTGATTTGCTGGCAAAACAAGTCTGTCAGACGACATAATACGGGATAAGCAGCAACTTGCATATGGTTAAAAAAAAATAAAATAAAGATGATAGTCACATTGGTTTTTCACCGCTAACGCCTTCGAACAAACATTTGCTCAGTCATCGTCGTCAATTTTGATGGAAATACTCCCAAACTGATTCAACATCTCCCACCCTCAGTTTCCTCACATCGCTGCCGGATCAAATTTTCATGAAGAACTGCAAATGTACGAGCCGGCGTGATGTATTAATCGGACACGGCATCAATATTGTAAGTTCTGGTGCCCGGCAGTTTGTTTTCTTTTACCTGTCAGCCGCAGTGGAAGTTTACTGTGGAGCATTTCTTTTCATTTTTTTTGTGTGAATTTGGCTCATTTTAGTCGGCGATGCCCAATTATAAGCCAACCGGGGCTTGTAAACAAAAATCACATGGACTCACATGTGGCTTGATAATTGGACAAAGTTCTGGTAACCTGTCATCCTGCCAGGTTAGAGATTTGGTGGGTTCTGCGGGGGGTACACGGCAGGTGGTCGGGAAAATAACCCTTGATTTGACTCCCTGTAGCATCCCTGTCACTGATCATTATTGAATCCTTTTACTGCGGCTTCTCTACTCTGGTGTTAATACCAGTTAGCAGCACATAGAAGAAGGAGCTGAATATAAACTCGCCCCTCAGTTCATCTGTCTCCGCTCGGCTCTCTGGGCATGACGAAACGCCGGCCAACAGATGCCAATATGTGCCTCTTCATTCCGATAAACTCTCTCTGTCTGAGCTTGTTTATGTGGTCTGGATATCCTTCTTTTTCCAAAAACAAGCTCTGCCGCAGTTTCCCTTTGAATAGACTGCGACCTAGCGTTTGTTTTTTTTTCCCTCCAGGGTGGTTATTTCCTGCCACTCGGGTTTCAATGACATCGTCCTCACCTGCTCAAGTAAACCGAGCCGAGAATGACCGCGACTAGTTAAGACCTGAGCAGTGACAGCGCGGGGTGGGAGGGTGGGAGGGGGGTGGGGGGGGGGTGGACCAAAAGCCTGAATCGAGCCTCCGGGTCACACAGGAATCAAAGAGCGGTTATTCCAAAACAATTCCCCGTGTGAGAGTCGAGAATGGGGAGTGGGGGGGGGGGGGGGGGGGGGGGGGGGGGGGGCAGGCCTGCTGCTTTTGTCAGTCAGGCAACGAACGGCGGTGAGTGGAGGTCGTGGAAGAGCAAGAGATGACTGATTCATGGTCTGGCTCGCAGGCTGCGTGCGGACATGTGCGCCTGTGTGTGTGTGTGTGTGTGTGTGTGTGTGTGTGTGTGTGTGTGTGTGTGTGTGTGTGTGTGTGTGTGTGTGTGTGTGTGTGTGTGCGCGTGTGCCCTGCAGGACACACAGTGGATGACAGATTGGCAAGGCCACGGATGGGCCAGGCTCCATCAGCACCGCAGGCTGCTGTGATGTGTCCATTCTCCCTTCACTCACCGCCGCCGACCGGACCAGAGCTGTCTCTGTGATCGCCTCGTACGTGCCCGCTGTGTCTCGTTGTCTCTTTTCCAGCTTTACGAGCGTTGTTGTTTCAAAAAAAAAAAATTAGAGCCACGCAGTCGCTGCAATCGCCAAGTGCGATAAAGGTGGAGGTTTGTCTTGGCGGCTGCAGAACCCCGTCGGCGGGCCAACGCCGGAAAACGAGAAACACGGGGACGCGGCAGCTGTGTTGCGTGAGCGTTTCTTTTCTCCGCCTGCGTGCGTGTTGGGAAACGTTCACGGGTATTTCTGCCCACATTTTGTGCGGCGGGGCACCGTGGGGAGGGGGGGGGGGGGGGGGGGGCTGAACGAGATGACAGGAAGGCCTGACAATTAGTCACAACGAAAGCTGCCGGATTGTGGAACAATTTGCTTAAAGAAAGCAGGATAACAACACGAGTGTCATTTCAAAACCTCCTGTAAATGAATTTCCTCACCGTGAGCTGGATGATGATGCATCACGTTGTATTCTGCATGTCAGGATTAGTTCCACGTCTGTTCCTGTAACCGACATGTATGGATTCAAATGTGTATTTATTTTCACGCATTGATTCGCCATTTTTTGCCTCTCTGTGAACTTTTATTTTCACCGAACCCGCTCCTCTCTTTGTTATCACAGCTCACACGTTGCAGGGTTGATGAACTTTTATTTTAAGTGTTGATTGGAGATTTTTTTTTTTTTTTTTTAACAATCAAACTATTCTTTGACGATGGCGGGCTTTACCTACGGCAAACACTCGGGAGACGAACCGCGCGCAGATTATTCAGCGGCGTATTGTTTAACTGGAGATGATTGGATATGTACGTGTGCAGGAAGGATTCGTTCTCATCCCCCACCTTTTTTTTTTTTTTTTTTTTTTTTCCCAAAGCAAAGAGTTGAGTCCAACCTCCTCTTCATCGTCTCTGACAGATTATGACTGATGAAGCGGAGAAGCTAACAAGCCCGGCGCCTCGCTGACAGCACCCTCCATCCTCTACTTGTCAGTGTCAGGTAACCATTTCCCAAGTGCCACCTTCAATTACTTCGGATATTGCTAATGATTATACATTGTGTGCGAATTGCAAATGTGTGCCAAGAAGTTTGGCAATATAAAAGCGCGAGTCGGTCGTAGCATGACTAATGATGTTCCAAATGAAGGGTTGGACTTCAATGAGCGTCTTAAAGAGCAGAAGAGATTTTAATTACTCATCTGTCTGCGCAGCCTGCACGACCTTCAGTCAAGACCTGGACAGAAGTCAATTACGGCGATGATGTGCTCGCTCCGCGTTCGGTCGTACACCTCGTGAGCGGGGCCGGACCTTGGAAAATGGCAGATTGTCAAAGGTCGTTATAATATTAATCTGAAGGTCGAAAAAAAAGAAAAAAGAAAGTTTGAAATCAACTGTGCGGTGAAACAGTCAGACTGAGTCGTACGGAAAAAAGGCCAATGGTGTTGAAGTTTTTTCTTTTTTTTCCTTTTGATTTATTACCCTCACTTAAGCTGCGAGCAATTTGCGTCAAGTAAAAATAAAGAAAGCCGGTCGAACGACAGTCTAAGCTGTGTAATTGTTCCCTCGTACGTCCATTTTTTTTTTTTTTTAATCAGCCACTTTTTTGTCTGTTTATTCCAGCGTTTCGAGTGGAGAGCAGCACCAACAAACACGCCGACTCTCTGCGGCTTCGCCACCCGCAGCTGCAGCAGAGAGAGAGAGAGCGAGAAAGAGAGAGAGAGAGGGAGGGAGAGAGAGAGAGAGAGGGAGAGAGAGAGAGAGAGAGAGAGAGAGAGAGAGAGCTGTTTTTACTCAGGAAGTCGCTCGCTTGAAGTCTATTTGTCTTTTGTAATTACCATTCAATAAAGGAAAGCCCTTGATATTTATCCTGGGTGCTCAATGAAACCAATCATTTGTAGTTAACATAAACACAGACTCCATGTTTTTTAACATTTTGTGTTTTTTTTTTTTACTTCGAGATTCAGACGCGGGGGGTCTGTGCCTCGCCGAGACGGCAGCTCGCCTCTGAAGTTAAAAAAAACACAGCGGCCCAAAAAAGGAGCCGGCCGGGCCCCATCTGTGGCCGCGACCCCCTCGGAGAGCGAGGCCGCGACCTCATCCCGCAGTTCAGAGGGAGAGGGAATCTTGCCAGGGTGGCGCCCCCGCTGAGGACCGCATCATGTGCATCATTGGTTAAAGGATTGTCCGGGTCAAAGGAAACAGGGAGACTTGGGGGACCTCGCCGCCAGGCTGATGGCACCGAGGCAGCACGTGGCTTTGATTTGATGGAGTGGGAGCGGAGTGTCGGAGAGGAAAACACAAATCAAGTTTGTTTCATGTAACTTTTCTTTATCTGTGTCGACCGTGCGGGTCAGCGGCCTGCATGATACGACTCGTGTTCTTCACGAGCATCACGCTGCGCCACTTAAAAAGAGCTCCGAGGATGAGGCCGAGGTGTTTGGATAAGGACTTTGCATCACGGTTTCTTTTTTTTTTTTTTCCCTCCGGTGGGTGTCACTCAACGTGGGAGTTATCGAACCTCGCCAGTTCATGTCAAGCTGGAAAAAAAAAAAAAAAAAAAAAACTGCTGAAAACTAAGAGAGATAAACTTTAGATCGGGGGGGTGAAAAAGGCACGACGTGCTCTAGACAGGCTGTAGAGCTCAGTGTGCAGCATCCATCAATACCTTGCACTGACACGTATACATCCTATGCTCTCTACCCCCGCGTTGTTGAATGTGCCTCGACACCGGCCGACTATCTGGGCTTTTATCTCGCTGACATGCCTTTGCCACTGACATTTACATGAAAGCTATAGGCCTGGCTGGGAATAATCTGCACTGATAGGAAATGTCTCGTAGCTGCAGGAGAAAAAAAATAAAAAATTATAAAATAAAAAAGAGTTGGAGTGCCGGGCATGTCTCCAGTCTGCAGCCCGGTGCATCACAGAAGTGCTTCTGGATGCAGTAACACTGTGTGTATAGGAGTGCCTGTATACAGCATAGAGATACAATCACAGATAAAAACTACTGGGCTGCACACAGCAGAAGGGAAAGATCCACAAGATACAGAAACGCTTCTTCTATGGAAATATGTGTTCACAAGAAAGATACATGGAAGTTATCCCTGTAATTTATTTTGGATTTTTTTTTTTCCTATTCACAAAGTGCAGTGCTGTATACACAAAACCTGCAGTCGCTACTCGGTTGTGAACACCCAATATTTAACCCCTTTTGGATAAATCTCAAGGAGTATGCTTTTTGTAAATACTCTAAAATGATCAAATATAGAAGAGAAATAAATAAAAGTGGATTGACAAATGTGACTTTTAGAGATCCATTAGGATCTGAGATTTGCCAATTAGTTGGTTTTTAAGTACAATGACTGACGTTGCTGGTAGAACACTCTGAGGCACTCAGCAGCCATCGTGGGAACAAAATGACAGCTCACGACAGCAAAGGCAAGCTGTTATTACTCCGAGGAATGAGAGACTGTCTTGAAAAGAAATAGGAAACAGAAAAAAATAAATCTTAAAGTATCTTTGAGCGATATGGCTTTTTGCCATCAAAAGCATCAAGAAACACAGAGGAAAAAAAAAAAAAAGGGCCTGGCAGACCAAAATCGACAACAAAATCAAACAACAAGTTCATCAGCTGCTCCAGTCGGGGTAAGACAAGCCAGCCGACATCAAGGCACCGCCGAGCGAGAGTCAACACCACAAATTCAACTGCGGCGAGGACTTAAGAAGCAGTGCTGCCGGGTCATGTTGCGGCTCAGGAACCTTTATTAAGCCATCAGAGCAGGGTTAAGAGGCTCACTCGGGCTAAGACACGTAAACACTGGACTGCTGAAGGGCGGAAAAAAAGGTATTGTGGACTGATAAATCCAAGTTTGACATTTTGAGTTCATTAGGCAGTTTAGCTCTACCTCATTTCCTCCCCCCCCCCCCCCCCCTCCAAAAAAATAAAATAAAAATAAAAATAAAAAATCCAACTTCACTTTTGTGTACGTTTCTAGTTCATAGTATTTGTCAGGTTTTACTCCAACAAATATAGGCTACTAAAAAAACTTTTGACGGGCGGTGCACAAATGCATAAAAACATGAGGAATCACAGCGAGGGGAAAACATCACTAATTAGCTTCCTGGTCAACGCAGGAGTTGGCATGGCAACCAATAAAGCAGCAGAAGCCACGCTTAATGGGAAATATTAGCAGAGATGGAATACTTCTTTGACCAATTAGATTGTGCGGCTGTGGCGTAGGGCCGTATTATATAACGTATCTATTATGTAAATGTGTAGCCACCATGAACAGAGATGAGGAGTCGGATCTTTTCTGACCGGGCGTTAGCGCGGCAACACATCGTCTCCGACGCTTTCTCAACACCCTAAAAGAGTCCGAGGGGCAGACGGAGCAGCTCTCCGACGGACTACGTTTTCCCTGAGCGGAAAGAAGCCGCCGGCGTCGAGAAGTGAAGCAAGGAAAACAAAATAGCGACACAAAACAAATGTTTATGAATGATGAACGAGAGAGCTTTCAGGATTAGAAGTGCTGCTTAATAAGGAAAGCGCTTTGTGTGTATTCGTCGGCACCGAGGCCAACAAAACTTTTCTTCACCTCATTTATCTTGAATAAAAATCCCCCCCCCTCCAACCTCCTCAATAATCATAATTGTAAAATCCCCCCCCCTCCAACCTCCTCAATAATCATAATTGTTCAAAATTGGTGGAAAATTAATCTGGCAACACGTCTGTATGAATAAATTCTGTCATTACTACCTCATAAGGGAACTGAATGAGGGAATTTAGACTGCATCATAATCCAATCAGCTCATTAATTCTCACAAATGTCTTTTATTCCGCTGTTGCAGGGGAACATGTGTGACTGAATCAATCGCACTCACGCTCCCAATATGTGATGTTCTTCACATCAAATTATCAGAGCGCACAACTCCTTTCAAGAGTCGAACAAACAGAACATTTTAAGCAACAGAGGACTCGTTCTGACTCGTTATAAAAAGGTTTAATCTGTGATTTTCTAACCATTTAAAGATAAAAAAAAAAAAAAACTATTCATTTGCTTTGCCATTACATCTGCTAATAGTTTCTATAGAAGAGCTGATTGGCTGTGTATAGTTGGGTGTACAAAGCTATGGATTGTGACACTGAAGATGAAGATTAATGTCCTTCCTCCTACGTCTGTGAGCTCGCGTTACTAAAAGACTCGTTGAGGGAAGATTGTGGTTTTTCGTCAAATATCAAAAAAAGGCCATTAAGGTCATGTGATGAATCAAATTACCGTCCACTGTTTAAAACTGTTTAAAGCAAATTTACAAAACGTATTTTGTCAGGTTTTTTTTTTAGGTACACCTTTCTAAAAGTAAAGCAGTCTAATATAATTAGCGTTCGGTCAAAACGTTGTGGTATTGTTGGCTTGCCCATTCAACAAGTCACATAAAATTCAAAGTCAAGAATTTGTTTTCACAATGTTTTCAAGGTTTTGTTCGCTAAAGTCGCTCCTTGTGATCCTTTTTCTGGCCGGTCTGTCTGAAAATAATAATTAGTTAGAAAATAAGCTTCAAAAAGACGTGTTTTTGGGGGCGTGTCTATTTGATTGAGAGCGAGTTTTGAAGTTGTGTTTTGTTTTGCTTGAAATGCCAATCCCTAGTATGTTCAGTATATAATAAACAAAACCTTAGCAGCACTATTTTTTCCCCAGAAAAACATATTTGCAACCATGAATTACTTGAATATGAACATAATATCTTCATCACAGGTTTGGTTTACAAACCTCACTTTCATTTTAGCATCGGGTTCACAGTTGTTTTGTGGATTGTACCTTTAAAATCTAAAAAAAAAAGCTCATGTAAGTGACAGGATGAGAGATTTTTCTTCACCGTCACGTCACCACAGTTCCAGAAAATCCTTCCGACCAGCTAAATTGTACTGAAACAAGCACGATTACCTCAAACTCGTGAAAATATATTTTTCGCGTTTGATGCAACAAATAATGCCGTTAAAATGGAAAAGCGTTTTGCGACGTTGGCATCCGCCGCAGTAAAACCCAGAGATGTGTCACTAAAGGGACCTTCTTTGTCATTTTGAGATATAGCAGGGAAGAAAAAGGAGGACAGAATATGTCATTTTCAGGTAGAGGGGTTTTGAGGCAGAACCTATTCATCCTGACCTACATAGGATGGGTCGTCTGGAGCGAGGTTAACGCTCCAGCACCCCTTTCCAAGCGTCATGGGATCATTAGTATCCTTTGCTGTGGCAGCGCGGAGCTCTTTTTGATGCCTCTGTCTCAGATGAAACTACACTGGGGGGCGGCCCATTTTTCAAGGCCTCTTTGAAAGAGGCCATTTCCATTTCGGAGGAAGACTCTTCCTCTTCTTCTTCCTCTCTCTCTCTCTCTCTCTCTCTCTCTGGTTGAGTGCAGAAATTAGATGAGGAGGAAATTGGAGCGGGGTCAGCGCTCTGCGTCGATGGCGTCGCTGTCATCCTCGCCGGGGGAGCCGTCACCTCGACAATAAGTGAGCCACATCGCGGGAAGATTAGAATATATTTTAACAATGCGGGGACTCCGCTGGAAGACGAGGTAATAGAGGGGATGACAGGAAACCATCGGTTCAGCCTGGTGATAAAACAAATCGCTGACAGGTGGCAGGAAAGTGGCGCTTCGTTCATTATCCGGCTTAAAACAACAGCACTTATGTGGATCTATTCCATTTAACGTATGGCCCGTAAACATTGTCTTCATATACTGTCATTCCCAATGAATGTTGTAACTTCTGCTCAATGAATTTTTGTTCATGGCGACATGAAGTATTGATTTATAGATGACGATAACCCACAGCGGTGTCTGCATATCCCCACAGCGTTTTGCTCGAGAGTCCTCTGCCACATATAGACACAACTTCACCACAACTTCGATTTCTTTTTTCTTTTTTTCTTTTCTGATACGAGTTTGAAATTTCGCTCAGGCTTCAGATTGACTGCGACATTTGAGAATGTAGGGCGAAACAAGGCCTTGAAATTTAATAAGCTGCAGCGGTTTTCATTTGCATGAATGCCACTGGAAGCGACTGGCACGGCCTGTCCTTGCAGCATTGTAAAGGCTTTATTGAAAGCAGCGGTGCCTTGCTCAATCCATTTCTACACCCATTATCCATTTATGTTCCTTGGGACCAAATGTTAACTTGATTACACATAATCTCACGGTAACCTCTTCTAATTTCTCTCCCTGCTTTCCTCGCTTGTATATATTTTATTTTTTTCCTCTCTGCCCCCGCGCACCGTGTTTGTGTCACTTCACCCTCCTCGGCTTTGGAGTGTCGGTGCCACAAAATTTTCGTCTTCAGCTCTCTCCTCAACGAGCCTCTCGGATTTCCTCCAGTGCTGTCTTTTTCTCTCCTCTGCCACTTCCCAGGCTGATTCAGGGCTCTTTACAGTTATTCTGTCTCTCACAGTCTGTCACCGGGATCTCGGTTGTAAAAAGGCGAGATCTTGCCATCTAATTGCACACGCTCTCGGTGCTGCAACGGGAAAAAGCGAACCGGCCCTCCTCTTTTGTCTTTCTTTGCCTGCTACTGCCGGAGAGTTTTACAGCGCACTTTAGTTCTGAACGCTTTCATACGAATAAACGGTTCTTTTCCACTCACGTCTGCATGCTGGTATAAACAGCTAAAGTCTTCTAAGGTATTAAAGCTCATAGTGGTCGATTCTGCGGGATTGTTAATGCCAATGTTAAGTGCCAGTGCAGAGGCGTGACCTTTAGTGTGCGTGTCAAACAGGAAGGGTAAGACATTCTTCTTTGGCACTGGAACGTGTTTCATTCGGTCTCAAAAAGCAAAGTTTGGCCGTGAACATTTCCGAAGTTGGCAACTTCTCGTGGTGACATATTGCCTCCCCGAACCAATCACAAGTGACCGAAGCATCCTATCCCGTCACTTTCAGTCAACACGCAGAATGGAAATGTTTGAGAGGGACCGCGGTACATCCTTCCTCATTCTGTCAAAGGCCCTGTGTGTGAAAGATTTAACACACATACTCCAGATTGCATCCAATTTTCCCTGGGATTGTCTACACTTCAAGACGTGCTATCAGACGAATTTGAAACCTCATGAGAGCCATTCAGTCAAGAATTGCGGTACTTGTTCTTGACCGCGTAATTTTTGAGCCAAGATATAAGTATGTCACCCACGCAACAGAACCAAGATACTCCAATTTGATCACATTCAGACACCAAAAACTTTTATAACAACTTACCCCTTACAATGCTGAGACTGTAGCAAGGTGCCAACGTCTTTACAAGATTTAAGAAGTTTGATTAAATGATACCCATCTTTGCACCACACCTTTTCTTTGCATTGGTTATCGACAAGTGGGCGTTGATTGGCAGCTTTTATGGGCATTTTTTTGGGGCTGTGGAAACCTGACTGCAACAGAGGCCTGTCAATCAAACACACTTGGTGATATTGCAGCTTAAGGGACTTCCTCAATGGCTTCATTTTTCAGACCCGGAAGCTACGTCCGCTTTTAAATACAGTCTAACTAAAACACAAATGGCTTGAATAAAACACACTATTTTGCTGCTTTACAGCATTTGCTGGGTACAGTAGGAAAAAAACGCAGGCACACAAGTGGTTGTTTGGTTGTGTTGTTTCATTTCCACTTCATGAGCAGGACCAACAGTTATATTACAATTAAACACGGCTCGGTAGACAGCAGAAGCGTAGCCGGGCTAACAAACAAAAAGAGTGCTTCTTACTAAAAATCCAAATTTAACTGCAACAAAAAAACAAAAACAAATCCAAAGAAACGGGATCACAGCACCGGCAGCATCGTGTGACTGACAGGTGATTTGTGCAAAGTGCAGTGCAGAAGCATCACAGCAATGAGCACTCAGCACCAAAGATAAAAATAACAGAAGCATGCAGACTACCACTCTTTCTTCTCGCTGCACACTGTAGTCTGAAATAATAAGAAAAAAAAGCATCCAGCAGCAAGAATAAATAAAAGATGGAGAGGGTCTTTAATAGTTCTGATTCCACTCTAAATCATCTCCTTTAGAGTTTTTTGTTTGTTCTAACCAACTGTAGCACAAACAACAAAGAACGGCTTCCTGTTTATTCTGGTCAGTCATGCTACGCGACCCCCCCCCCACACACACACATACACACACTCACACATCAGGCGAGTTTACTGCTCCTCTACATCCCATAAAACTCCCTCCCCCTCCCCCAAACAACCCCCCCCCCCCCTCCCCTCGTTCTCACGACTCGGCACCTTTGGGCCGCCGGCTCTCACTCGCGCTCAGCTCCCATTTCCGTCGGTTCGTGTCCCGCCAATGTTATTGTGACACTCGACTTCCATTACAGCCCCATCAGAGCCTCGGCCCAGTGTGTCACTCAGGAGGAGGACGAGGAAATTGCTGCTCACCCTTCACCCCTGTCCTCACTGAGATAGATAGATAGAGATATAGAGATATAGAGATATAGAGATATACAGATATAGATAGATAGCTCGATAGATAGAGATAGAGATAGATAGATAGATAGAGATATACTGTATATAGATAGACAGACAGACAGACAGATAGACAGGCAGACAGACAGACAGACAGACAGATAGATAGATAGATAGATAGATAGATAGATAGATAGATAGATAGATAGACAGACAGACAGATTAAAGAGCATAGTTTTTGCTTGTCCTTAAATTCTACAACTGAATAATTAAAATCCAGGTTCAACGCATGCTTTCGGAAACAAAACACTTTGTGTTTGTGCGCCCATGTGAGTCTAATGAAACACTGTAATCCAAAGGCGTGTGTCTTTCTCCGGAGGTACACACTTCCTGGCAGGGAGACACGGCTCCTCTCTTAACATTGTTTCAGTATTACACTCTAACAATTCAGATTTTTTTTTTTTTTACTCAGACTCCACAGAGACCCGGTGGCTGGAAAAACTTGGATTGCCTTCTATTTTTGGAGCTCGCCAAAATGACCTCTAATTTCACAGTTTTATCAAATATACTGTAGGCGGGAAGAGTGAGAGAGATGGAGAGGCAGGGAGAGAAAATTGAGATGAAAAATAAGCAGATGAAAACGGGGTGTAGCTGAATTACTGTACGGCTGCTTTTTTTTTTTTTTTTTTTTTTTTTTTAAATAAAGAATCAAAATCTATTGCCACCACCAGAAATAATGCGACACCAGCGGCTTCCGCAACAGATGTCAGAAAGCATTCCCGTGGCTGCGTGCAGACGCAGTTAAAACAAGCTTGTCAATTTATAGCCGCCATGATGAAAATCTTTTTGCGATCCGGAGAGTTTAGCGGCGGGCCGCAGAGAGGCGTTGGTGGAAAACTTCTTGCACGTGGAGGCCATGTGCATGTGGTTGACGCACCCTAAATCATGGCAAACGATTTTAATAAAAAGAATCATTGTTGTATACTTGCAATTAGGCTACATTGCGCGCACAGATTGTTCAGTTTGAACACAATGCCCCCCCCCCCCCCGCCCCCCGATCCCCTCGAACACACGGAAGATGGATTTTCAATAAACAATAGTTTGTGTGAAAATCCAGATAACGCTTTGCAACTGAATGGCAGATGAGTTATTATTAGACAATATGGAAACAGTCCTTCTCCTTGCAGCTGCAGCAGACAGTACAAGGCCCTTGTCATTGTCCAGGAGTCAGGTGCAAGGAATGGAAAAATAGAAGAAATTAAACATAAATCAGATTTCCTTCTCCGTGCCCCGGAGAAACCAGCTGCTCTGCAGGAAGTTTCAGAAATATTTCTTTCATTCTGCACTGGCGTGCCCATAATTCAGTGCTCCTCCTTGAACCTCTCCATGGTAGGAATTCACAAACACAGCCTGCTCCTTTATTATTTCTGAAGGAGGGTTGCAAAAGAAGAGAGAGGCACGCAGAGGAGCGAGGGAGATGATCCGTTTACCAGAATACCAAAGACGAACGCTTTTTGTGCTCAGAAATCAAACTCCGTACGGGGTTCGGAGAAGTTCATCAGAAGGACCGATTCAGACAGTCACGTTTGTTTTGAAAAGAGCGGCAGGTCTAATGGTCAGCTGCTGGCTGTGTTTACTGGTTTTGTTTGGCTGTGCGTGTCGTTTTAGGGAAGATTGTCTATGGATTCTTAAATGAGGGGGTGCTCAGCTGTTTCATGAAAGTTATAGAGGAACAATAATTAACCAGCCGTGTGGCCTGGGAGTCTATTGTCAGCAGATGGGAAGTGTTCATGCTGCAGTACTATTGGAAAACATTATTTTCTAATCTATCCGGCGGAGCAAGGAGGAGCTACACGACAATGACGATGTTGCCGTGTCACTTTTGGCCTTTTCCTGAAAGAATCGCTGCCCCTGATGGAAAAAAGGTTCAAAAACACGCCTCAAAAAAAAAAAATCCCACCTGGCGGGTCATCTGCCCACGTTATCTAATGTGATCTAATCTCCCGGTTTTCCTCCTGTGGCAGGGGACACGTGGGCAGACAGCTAAACACGTCAGGGATATTGGATGTGTTATGGTGCTGTTTGCTGGAGGTGTCTTCCTCAACTTTGCCTCGGACTCTGATGAGCTGAGGGACCGTTATTCCCCAGGTGATTCTGCCTGAGATTAACTCTGCCGATTCCCAGCGTGTCATTTCCTCGTGTGTGTGTTTAGCAGCAGAACCGGTAATCTCGCACAAGAATTGGTAAGGTTTTATTTTATTTATTTATTTTGTTTGTACATGGGAGCTTGTTTTTTTGGAGATATCGTTTCTCTTTCCGCTGTATTCCTATGTAAAAAAAAAAACAAAAAAAACTTTGTGGTCCTACATTGTTTTTCTGTCCCGATGCAATCTTGAGACTCTTTTTATTTATTTATTTCAAAGTACCAGTGACAAGTTTGAGGAGAGATAAGAGGTTTCACCAGCAATTGTGCGAAAGGATGCTACACAATATTATTCCGTCAGAAGAACGGAGACTGAAACGCTGCCTTGAATCTGCAGTCTGAATTATCTGCTGAATAGAATTGGCATTGTCATGTCTTGTGTTTGGGGATGACTGCACACAGTGAGCAGTATTAGCAGTTATAGATACTCATACTCAAAGCGAGGCAAGTTTATTTGTACAGCCCCGTTCAACAAGGCAATTCCACGGCGGTTGCATTTAATCTGAAGTGAAAGTAGATAATACATTTTTTTTTTTTTTTTGGGAACAATTTTGTGGAGGGCTGCGAGAAGACCAACAGGCCAATAAAGGAAGTATTCTGACAAATTTGTGAATAATTTAGTAAAAAATTAAAAAAATTTTTTTTTTTTTTTTTTTTTTTTTTGATATTTTAATTATTTAAATTAAAAGTGATCGGAGCGTCACCTTTGCAGTATAAACAAAACAAAAGGCTGAGTCATGGGGGCAGCTACGGCGAGCTGCAGCATAAACAAAAGATAATTAATTTCCCTCGCTTGTTGCTTGTGAGATTAATTATTCAAAGAGACCTGGAGGCTGAATAACACGATAACATGATGATACATGTTTCTCTATCAGAAACATGATATTTCACATAAATAATCCCCGAGTCTTAACTGCGTAGGAAACATTTATGCAGTGATTTGTTTTATTAGAATAAAACAAACAAAACCAGCTATTATTTTTTTTAATTATTTTTTTTTAGCTGGATAGCATTTTGGTCACATGTCCTCCTGCCAGGTGCTGATTGGAAGAGATCCGACTCTCGGATCTTTCCGCTAAGCACGGCGGGTCCTGTCTGGGCTCCTTCGCTGTAATTTACCTCCCGCGAGAGTAAAGTCGTCGTCTTTTGAATGCGCGCTCGGTATGATTGCTTTACTGCAGCTCACTCGTAAAGATAACCCCCCCGCCCCCCCTAAACCCCCAGCCTGGGAGCGACAGACTTTTTCCTCTGAGGCTCTGATGGATGGCTGGCATTATTTTTATCACTGTAACATGATCAGCCCGTGCGCCCTCCGTCTGTGTGGCGTGTGAGGCCGGCTAACATAACTGCAAATATACAACCATGTAATATTTCATACTGTACACGTGAAATTGGAGGTGAAAGATCATTTACTGTATTAAATATGCATGACTTATTGGGGGGGGGGGATCTACTGCATACAACCATCAGTCATGTCTCACACGAGCAGGAGTGCCTGGTTTACAGCCAGTGCAGTGAATTCACCTCGCAATGATTTACACTAATATCAGAGTATTTAGTGAAAATCAAACCGCTATATTGTGCTTGGGATTTTTTTTTTCTTGTAGACTTTATTCTTTTTTTTTTTTTTAAAAGCTGTTTTTGTTCAATTTTTAATTTTTTTTTGATAAGCGCTTAAAATGCATGAAAATACACGCGGGTCATAACACTCAAAATTAGGCTAATTTGAGATTATTTCCCCTGCCTCTAAAGCTTAGAAGGTATAACTAGAGGGCTCTAACAAATAAATTATGAAATGCCTGCAGTTTTTTTTTCTGATAGAGATAAAGCTGATACAATATTAAATCCTTCCCAAATTAGTGGCGGATGTATAATTCAGGAGGTGGTGAACATCAGCTGGGCTGAAAGCAGGCACTAATGAGATGTGGGCGAACTGCATCTGAGGTAACTGCCCTCGTCTGTCTCTCTCTTCGTCCCACTTCCTGTCTCGCTCTGTCTCTTTCTCTCCTTCTTCTGTTTTTTTTTTTTTTTTTTTTTTTTTTTTATTGGACCCGAATCAACCGCCCCACAACACCCATAAACACAAATATGCTGTAGGCCTCGCGCCCGGCGCCGAACGGGACGCTGAACACATGGCGTGGCACAACAAAGACAGTTTCATCAGCGGCAGAGCCAAGCGTAGTGCCACAGACATTTTTATTTTTTATTTTTTTATTTTATGACACCTTGTGCTCTTTGCCATTTCCCCACATTGTTGTGATATCACCGGATTAACCATCTGAAAAGGACAATGCAAACATTGCGTTTAGCCTCAGCACATATAACAAGACATTTTTCTCTCAGTCTTTCTTTGCTTTTTTTCACACCACTGATGGAAGCTTGGTCGAATGCTTGCTGTGTCACATGCAGCACTTTGTGGCTATGAAGTTTTGGTCTGTAATTCAACACTGGTTTTGCTCCTGTTTGCTTATTTACTATCATCAACATTTGAAAATGTTAAGAAAAACTGCGTTACGTTTCGTTTTCGGCAGATTTCTATATTACATAGTTTAGGTGAATGTATTCTACTCTACCTCCACTTTTTGATAAATGATTTCTACATCATGATGGATTTTGGGTCGCGCATGATACTACTTCATGCGCTGGTTTGCTGAATTCCACTAAATGGCCAAAGTATGAGTATATCCTAACATGACATCGACGTGTAACCACTATTGACAAATATCTGCTTCTCTACTCTACTTCTTTCCATCAGAATATAAAAACCCGGCTGCAGGATTTGTTCCCATTCATTCCCGAGAGCCGCCTACTATTTTTGGACGATAAAGCTTTGCCGGCTCTTGAGGTTCCAGTTCATTCCAGAGGTGATGGATGGGGTGGAGGTCAGGGCTCTGTGCAGCCGAGTCAAGTTCCTCTACACCAAACCAGCAAATCATGTTCTAACAGAGAAGCCTTTGTGTGACTGTGGCTGCAGAGGCGGACGGACACCAGTGTTGAAAATGTCACACATTTAATACTGTGTCGTAACCATGGGATTTCCCACATTCTGCATCAAAATCAATGTGCGATCAGAAAGTTCAGAGGTCGTTGTTTTTGTGCAGGAACGAAGCGCAGCACAGTGATATGCATGGAGCAGAGGGAAGCTATAACTTTGGTGAGTAAGAATTCCAAATTACGGGACTATTAAACATCAGCATCTGGATGATACACGTTTTTGTGACCACTGGTACGTGAATATTTGTGATTTCCTGAAACGTGAGAGGAGAAACATCAGATTTTGGGTCACATTTTTGTGGCACAAAGTCTTTAACACGTCTGCTTACAGCCAAGTGTTCCTGAGCCAATGCAGTGATTTCCACTGATTCCTCTTCTCCACTGTGAGCAGGCGTGTTGTCATGTTGGAGAAGCCTGTTGCCATGGCGCCACAGTTTAGGTGGTTTGCAGCGAATGTTTTCCACTCAGACGCCTCAGATGTTCCCAGTGGAACTCGGTGTTGACAGTCTGACTCTGGGGGACGAATTCACGGTGACACAACCCACGCGGTGTCTCCTGACCTGACGCGCCTTCTTCGGTCTTGGACGGTGAAACTCCGCCCCCTCTTGAAACATGAATGTCACTCAGAACACCTCGCCCGGCTCGTCTCCTCATCACCGTAGACTTTCTGAAGCTTTTCAAGGACTCTGTTGACTAAATTGGATGGACGCTCTCTGCTTAAGTCATTGATGAAATTGCACATAGATGTTCACGTACCCGTACACAGATGCTGACGTTGATCAAGCGACTTAACTTGGAAGACTGACTCATGAAAGTTTCTGCTCCGTGCACGTTACCGTGTTGGGTACCGTTAGCGTGCAACATGAACAGTTTCTGAACTTTTCAAATTGCACCTCGTATATACAGTAAAGGTCTTTGCCCAAATAATCAGAAACAGCTCCGGCCATCGACCAAGTGACAAACAACAACAGTATTGTAAAGGCATTCCTCAAATTTAAGGATGCAACGCAGTTTATCTGCACTACCGGTGCTTGGAATATCATTACTTACACGTCTGACATACCAAACACGAACAACATCTCCTCAGAAGTACGTGCGATTTGACTGTGAGTACATTTTGCTGAGCGAACGATCCGCATATCCTTCATTGCAGCTCATTGACATTGAGTTCCCTTCTCGACAAATCTCCACAGCGGCATCGTCATTGTCTGACACATAAAGGCCTCCTCAACATAATGGTGACACGACACAATGCGGTTTCATATTGTTATCTCACCGCACAATGGCTACTGAGAAATACTGCGTGTATTGTGTAGGTCGCAGTTGTCTTTTTTTTCAACACAGGTGCCACTCATCGCCTACCGTCTCGCTGTGGGTAACATTCGCCACATTTGGTGACCTCATACAGAAAGACTAGTTAATATCTGTTATTTTGTGTCGTTGCATTGATTGTTCTCGGGAAATTTGAGTATTGAGTATTATTTTTACATCACTAATGATAACCTATCCACCCAAAAATATTAAAAAGCATATCGGTAGCAGCTTGTAAACAGTAAGGACATTTAAAACCACTCCATTAAGAGGTAAAAGTGAACAGAAGTGCACTGAAAATGTGGCAAAAATCTCTTAACGCATTACAAATTGCATGTATGTGCAATTACAGCAAGTACCGTGGGTCAAACTGGAATCAGCATCATGGTCTGTAAATTGTGACGGATGGTTACGACGTGCAGATCGGAGGGTGTGGGCGTTTTAACAGTGTTGCCATGTTCCCAGATCTTAGCCAGTGAATGAAATGTTGGTATTACTGATAGAAAAAAGGTCCAAATGGTAATAAAGCAGGAGTTACCTTTAATTAAGCGTATAGAGTTCATGAAAAGACTGCTCACTGTATAACTGAATTGTATACTGCAGGGTAAAGGTGTTGTAAAGGTGTGTCTATTGTCCGCGGGGTAAAAATATTACATTAGTGACGACAGCAGCGTTAACCTTCATCTTAACCCTCGTGTGGTGTTCGGGTCTGTGGGACCCGTTTTCATTTTTGATCAAAAGAAAAATTATACGATTAATTATTTTTTTCAAACTGAGACTCATTGGCCTTGGCTCGTTTTCTGTGAAGAACATATATCAGAACGCATTTTCAATGACCACACACCGTACACCCCCCTACACATTTATATTACATACAGGATGTTTGGGTCCACTTGACCCGCGGCTAATAAAAGTGTGGAAATCGTAGGTCCTCCTGTCTGGGCCTGCTGTTGGTGTGTGTGTGTGTGTGTGTGTGTGTGTGTGTGTGTGTGTGTGTGTGTGTGAGTGTGAGTGTGAGTTTTGTGTTTCTGCTCCTGCCGTTCCACACAAGTGTGCAACTTAGCTGAACAATTCAAGCACCGACACCTTCCTGCTCTCACATTCCCAAACATTTTACCCTTTGTCTTGCAGGAACCAATCTTTATTTGGTCATACTCTATCCCGGCTGCAAATTGGGGGCGGGACACAATAAATATAGCTTTGTCAGTGTGGTTCCTTGTCACAACTGACCAGGATGGCCAAAAGATTCTCTGCTCAGAGGGCCTTGCAATTGATTTTGGAAGAGAGAGAAGCTTTTGATGATGATGTAGAGGAAGAGGTTTCACAATGTGAGGATCACATTTCTGAAAATTCAGAGTCTGACAGTGACTTTGAAGAAGAGGATGAGATTGAGCATCGGCTAGTTCCAAAAGGAAGACGAGCCACAGGACCAGCCCGTCAGCAGCCAGCTCCAGGACCAGAACAAGCCTGTCATCAGGTAGCAAGTGAAGAAATATGGATGCCAAAAAATGTTGAAATTGAATGGTCTTCTTGCCCAAGAAATGAGCCTCCCCGCATGGCTGCCAATGTGATAAAGATTCAACCAGGGCCAACACGGATGGCAGTTTCTCATCAAGTCTTCTTTTGAGCTTTTCATCTCAGATTCCATCCAGAAAATGATTCTGGATTGCACTCATTTAGAAGGAAGGTGTGTTTTTGTAGAGAGGTGGAAGAAGATGGACCAAACCAATTTACATGCCTACTTTGGGGTTCTTATCCTTGCTGGAGTTTTCAGGTCTAAAGGGGAATCCACAGAGTCCCTGTGGGATGCAGAAACTGGCAGAGAACTTTTCCGTGCAACAATGTCTCTGGAAAACTTCCACATAATTTCCAGATTATCCACTTTGATAACCGAGACGACAGACCAGCTTGACGACAGAGAGACAAGTTAGCTGCCATCAGGACAGTGTGGGACAAGTGGGTGCACCGCCTCCCCCTGTTTTACAACCCTGGGCCTAATCTCACCATTGATGAGCAGCTGATGCCATTTAGGGGCTGCTGCCCCTTTAAGCAGTATATACTGTACCATCGAAACCTGCAAAATATGGTACAAAGATCTGGGCTGCCTGTGATGCCACTTCCTCATATGCTGGGAACTTACAAGTCTACACGGGGAAGCCTGATGGAGGAGCCCCTGAGAAAAATCAAGGAATGAGAGTTGTCCTGTACATGACTCAGGGACTCAGTGGACACAACATCACATGCAACAGTTTTTTTTTACCTCGTATGAGCTGGGACAGGAGCTCCTAAAGAGGAAGCTGACCATGGTGGGAACGATACGGAAAAACAAGTTTGAGCTCCGACCCCAACTGCTGACTACAAAGAACAGGCCTGTCAACTCTTCCAAGTTTGTGTACACGGCTGACACATCCCTGGTATCCTGTGTGCCAAAGAAAGGCAAGAATGTGGTACTCATGAGTACACTGCACACATTTTATTAAAAAACAAACAAAAAACTAGTACCACTTTAAAACATAAATGTGATCTAACAAAGGTAAAGGGCAAATATTTACCATATATGCTGTTTATATTACTTGTAATTGGGATGAAGTAAACTTCTGTTGAGTATTTTAACTTAAAATTGTTTGATTGTGTTGAATTAAAAACCTCAAAATGCAGCGGGTCCACCAGAGCCAAGAACACTGGCTGAATAACAAAAATATGAACACAACACAAGGCTTAAATACACAAAAAAAATCAAAACAAGACATCTCCAACCTTCATCATTGCACTGCCGGCTTTCACAGACTCTGTTCTTGTTTAGATAAAAGTTGGAGAGACCCGGGGAAGCTTTAAAAGCTGTCATTAACTTCTCACCCTCTTTGCTCTCGCCAGGCAGAGAGTTATGGCCACAAAACAAAAATTGCCTCCGCACAGAAATAGAAAAATGCCGGAATTTAGCCGGTCGTTGACGTCTGCTTAGCGAGAAAAGTTCAGCTCCGGTCCAACTCTTCTCGGCCAACGAGCTCGTTGACTGTCTGCATGTTAGCCAGAGGTCCCCCGACTCTCAGCTCTGTAGGACGTGTTGACTCGTTGTTCCCTGCACTTTCAGCGCGGAGTCACGGGGAACGAACCGGGGAAAAAAGCCACTTCAGGACTCGGCATTGTCCAAAATTTAATTACGACCACTAACAACATCGTCATTTCATCAGTCAAATAGTGACACCATTAAGTGTTCTTTGGGCTTCGAATGTTGTTTCTGCCCATTGGTCAGCGTATCACAAGTTAATAGATGATTTTTTTTTTTTTCCTATTGGAGTCTCACTTTTCTTTCCTTTTCTTTTTTTTTTTTTTTTTTCTTTTTTTTTTTACCTCAAGCTGGTGCACGGTTGAATAATTTATAAGTAGCATATAATCTGTAAAAATAGCCCCTGATAAAATGTGTAGGCATCAATAGAGGTGGCCGATGCACTGCAGGGAAACATATTAACAATTAACTTTAGCAACTGTTGCAGAAATTATCACCTTAAGGGACCATATGGGTCTACATGGCAGAGGCAGCTGCGGAGCTTAACTAAGTACATTTACCCAAGTCACTGTATTCAGATAAATATTTAAGTACCTCTACTTCGCTCCAGTATTTCCACATTCAGCAACTTTAGCATCCCACGCCTGCAGTTACTCTGCATTTTCATGCAACATCATTATCTCAGGGGAAGACCCTAATGGAGTCAGTTTATCTGCATTTGAACCACCTATATTCATTTAACGTGAGATTTAGTGTGCTCACAAATGCTAAATCAGGATAGCACTATGCTGTTTAGCAAATAGGTTCTGAATCGAGACCTTTATGCTGTGCCGGACAAACATCTTCATGATTAATAGGCAATTTGTGCCAAAGGATTTGACTTCTCTCTACAGCTCTGTTCAAAGACAGGAAAAGTCCAAACTATACAGCACACACAGCATAACTGCTGGATTATCTTTTATTAAAATAAAACCGACTGCACACTTTGGTTTTCTGCAGTGAAGATCGGCACTGCAGAGAATTTACAGCACGCATAGTTCAAGACTGAACTAACGGCAAAAAATGCACCATCAAATACGAGGAGATGCGTTCACTGACACGCAGCCTTCACATTTCTCCCGCGTGACAATGCTGCATTATGCAAGATATCTTCGACCTTTAAAGATAAACACGTGGCCACTTTTTATACAGTTTAATAGGTTTTACAGCAAGAAAAGAACAAGAACAAATGTTGTGTTTACTGCTCTTAAAACCAACTCCTGTTTTTATATATATATATATACACACACTACAGGAGCAGAGAAATAACCCTTTCTACTTCCACAGTTTTATGTCACTACATTTATTTTACAGCTCCAGTGAGGCAGGATTTTGCATGAAAAACTTATGACAGGCTGATAAAATGTATCTCAGATTGCTTCACTTAAATAACGGTTTGAGAATTTACCAACAAAAAATTCAGCAAATATTCCTTCTCAACCACTCAGATTTAATTCGTGACACTTCGATGGATCGATATCCACTACAAGCTACAGCTGTCCAGAGAAGTTTCAACACAAGCCTTGTCCATCCTAACACACCTGACAACATATCATTAGACAACGTCACCCAACACTTGTATATTCAAATAATACACACACACACACGCACATGCACACGCACACACACACCCCCCGCCCCCACCTCCGCCTAATGTAGTCAGTGGATTTAACATTGAGGCACAACACGGGTTTGGTACTGCGACTAATGCTACTTTTTAAAGTACATCCACAAGCGCCCTCTGCACTGCTGCACCTTGGAACTGCCCTGCACTAGTAGGCAACAATTTCAGCAATTCATGCCATAATGTTAAATTATCCACTGGTAATCAAGGCTGATGTCATGCAATTTTTTTTTTCTAGAAAGGGTCACGTGATTAAGCCACGACGAATCAGGGAAGGACAAGTCACGACGAATCAGGGAGCAAACGTGGGTTTCTCCGTCACTCATAATAGTTCGAGACTTTAACTTTTCGTGTCAATACTTTCAAGACTTTTACTGAAGGAGTATTTTTACAGTAACAGTGAAGAGTTGTCTGTGTTAAACCAGGAGCTTTTAAATGCAACAATAAATAAACCAAACAAACGAAATGTAAATCAAGTTATCAATCATTTGTTTCCACTCATGAGTATTAAAATACATTTGGAAAGTAATGCCAACTGTATGTCTGAAGTTTCAAGCTCCAGTATCTCAAATCTGCTCTTATGTTAATGCATGCCTTCTGGGCAAACTTTTACAAATTAATAGAGAAACTTTGCTGCAGTTATAACTATGCAGAATTGTTCAAAAACAAGTAGGCCTGTTACTTTATAGCCAAATGCTTTGTAAAAGTTGCTATTTCTATATTTCAATCTGGCTAATAAGATGTTCTAAATAGCTGCGCTGATGCCAAAAAGGCGGAAGAAACATCTGTCGATTCTCCCTGTTGTTTCCTCGTGTCTGTAAAACTCACAAACCCTCCTCAAACTGAAAGTTAACAATACGCTCAACAAACAGCCGCGGATCCTGTCCAAAGTGTCCTTGAACAAGCCTCTGCAGCCCCGCCCGCTCTCAGGACGAGCGTTGGATAAATTCCCTTAAATGCAAAAGCATACCGGTTTTACACTCAAATCAGATGCAGCAAAAATTATGAAATTGTACCATGTGGGAGCAATATTTTGGAGCCTATTATTTGTGTTGAGGAGCCGAGCTCGTTCATTTGTTCTTCTGCTCAGAAACACTGGAATTGACATGAAAACAGAAGCAATTAACATTCAGTAAATTGGCCGGTGATCGTCATCATCTATGCCAATAAATTGTAATTTTACTTGATCCGCTGCCCTCCACCACACATACACACACACACACACACACACACACACACACACACACACACACACACACACACACACACACTCAGATGTCTAACAATTAAAAAGCTCTGTGAGGCATCGGACCGGCCTGTGTTTTGGGTTTAAAATGAGTCAGATATATCACAAATTTAGAGCTCCTAGTTGAGTGATTGGGCTTATCGGGGGTACTGCCTGCTTGGTTTATTGCAATACATTCCCTCACCATCCATCACCTGTTGGCACCGCTGATTATCCCGGCAAAAGATAATTACACGGCGTGGCGCTGCACTGCAGAGAGAGAGAGAGACTAACAGTTATTTGACCACCTGAACAACAACTGTGGGAGAATAGGGCAAAGCAAGTGTGCAGGTCTGACCTCAACATTACCGCCAGGTGCACCTTAGTGTGTGTGTGTGTGTGTGTGTGTGTGTGTGTGTGTGTGTGTGTGTGTGGTCAGGCAAATGAGCCCCCGAGTTTATATTCAACTGAGCAGCTCATGACCAAAAACAGTTTTGGCTTGTACTATTCTTTTTGGATGGATTCGCAGTATAAAAAAAATATATGTATTTTTGGAGCGTGCAGCCAAAACAGTTCTAGAAAAGATGCTAAAAAGCTCAATAAACCTGCAGGATTTATGTTTGCAATGAGTAACTTTTCTTACAGTTCACATTTAGATATGCACACTTGGTTTTATCGTGATCTAAATGTTTAAACTTTGTGTGTGTTGACCGTGTTGATGATTTTATAACGACTGTTCGATAATCATGTCCCGTCCCTAATAGAAATACTGATTAGCAGAGCGATACATCTTAAAATGCAGGTTTATCAGACACATATTTCAAGCAGAATCAACAGATGAATTGATTAAGTTAAAGAAAAACATGACTTTTATCTTGTAGCATACAATATAATGACTCTTTAAGATGTTTCCATGCTGACAACAAACATCTTCATGATAGTCACGGACCACTGTGTTGGCTGACTCAACAACAAACTGTGACTACACAAAAACCACCGCCTCGGCTTTCACCTTTACACGGCGTCGAAGTTTTCGAATATGAGGTTGAGCAGAAATTAAATAGGGGTGGTGTGTGCGCCCGGTGTGTGTGTGTGTGTGTGTGTGTGTGTGTGTGTGTGTGTGTGTGTGTGTGTGTGTGTGTGTGTGTAATTATCGCCTCCGCCTCGGTGGTGGCGGTCTCGTCTCATTACCGTCGTGGCGGGGTGTCTGTGCTTTATGAACAGCGTGACGTCTCCTGCCTCCCCGGGCGCCCGCGAACTGAGGACACGGACACAGGGGTGTCCGGTCGTCTCCTGCACGCACGCACACACACACACACACACACACACACACACGCACACACACACACACACGCACACACGCACACACACACGCACACACGCACACACGCACACACACACACACACACACACACGCACACACACACACACACACGCACACGCACACACACACACACACACCCTCCTATAAGCTCCTGCCACGGCTGTGCCCGAAAATCTGCCGCTAACCCGCTGATAATGCCCCTTCCTGCAAAATAATGCCTCTTATTTTATCTCGTATTCAGAGAGCGATGCATTCACTTGAACTATTATTCCCATTCCCTATAATTCTCTCTCTCTCGCTGGACATTGTTTTCAGCAGCTCTGCCTCTCTGTGTGAGGATGTGGTCGTCCCCCTCCTCATGCAGGGGAGTCGTTATCTCCAGTAGAAAATGACAACACCGATCTCCAGGAGTTTTTTTGGCGCCAGATATATATACATATAAAAAAACAACAGAGCAGCTGTGGAAGTCACTTGTCTACCACAGTTTTCGGTTATACGATGCCACACTTGAGCTGTTTGGGAGCTTTCGAACTGCTCGCGCTGCACCGGGGATCTGGAACGGCGCCCTCGGGCGTATCTGAAGACCCCGTTCTCACCTCCAGATCACATCTGGCAGCTCCAGCCAGAGTCGACAGAGGTGTCTGTACTTGCTCAGTGGTAATTGCTAATGGTAATTACCAACCTTTTTTTTTTTTTCCCACCGTGAACCAGGAGGCTTATATAAATAAATGACTGGGTGAGGTGGGCATTGGCTGTTTCCCCAGCCCCCTACCCCCTTTTACCTCCCCCCTAAATCTCAAATGTTGTCCTTCACCCCTAATTCCACCACCGGGACCTCGACCGGCATCTCAGCTTCTCTGGCTCGCAGGCCGCACCTATTATTTTCACCTGCAGAAGCTATTAACCAATGCACTCATGTGCTGTATGGAGGCTTTCTTATTAGTTTGGCCGGGTAAGTCGGTTCTCCCGCGTTCCCCGAGTCTCTCTCCCCATCATTTACTCCGAAGCCTCCAGCGGGCTGATACCTCCCGACCCCCTTTTGAAACTCCTTCACAAGCCGTGCCTCTCAAGTCGGGTTCTTTTGAGCTTTTCGGTACTACACTCCCACCACTGATAGTCCATCTGCTGAGATTGAGGACTCCTCTCTGCATGACTAGCGCCCCCCCCTCCCTCTCCCTTCTCCCCTCGCCACTCTCACCGAGGCCACCTGCATTGCTCAGAGAGAAAATGGCTGAAATGGCAGGAGTGAGATTTGCCTCCAGTGCAATCCCCCTCAACATCGAAGTTGGAGGGCGAGTTGACTTCTTAAGACTGGAGGGATTCAGCACTGCCTCCTACTGCGGAGAGAGTTGCTGTGAGAGCAGCGAAGAGAGAGAGACACATAGAGAGGGAGAGGAAGGTGGAAGAAAACAGTATGTGATAGTAAGTGAACTGAAGTCTTCCCTAATTAGGCACCGGGCCTTCATTCAGCACATTTATGGTCTAATAAAGCATGGAGGCTATGTGGCGCACTGTGATTAAACAGACGTTTGCTTTAATACATGGTGGCTGGAACAGTACGTGGGGGCTGGTTCTGGATATGTGCCACAGACATGCACAGCCCCTGCTCATCCTCTGGGCTAATTATCCCGATGTTCTCGTCTTCGTGATTTTTAGCGCTTAGCAGACAGCAGGACGGGGCCCGAGCGGAGCCAAGGCAGCCACAGAAATTGTCAAAATCATTTAATCCATCTCCCGAGCATGCTAATGTAATTGCTTTTTGATTAATTGCGCCGGTGAAAAAAAACAAAAAAGAAGCTCGCTGTTGTTGTTGTCGTTGTCAGATTATAGTTCAATGAGATTCCTCAGAGTGATTGGTTGTAAACATATCCCGTCATTTCACATTTTAATGAAACTTGAAATCTTCATGAAATGTCATTTTCAATAATGTTGTTCTGAAGTTCATCCAAACGTTTCGACCTGCTGTTCGATTCTCGTCGGGAATTACTCAAAACAAAAATGATGTCACTAGATTTTTTTTTTGGGGCTCACAACAGACTCTCCTTTTAAAAAACAAATAAAGTTTTTACATTTATTAGTGAAAAATGATATCAGTAAGACAAAGCTGAAAGAAACATCCTTTTCAGCAGGGAGGAGTTTAGAGGAAACAAACAGGACTTTCACCGTGTTCGAGTCTGAGAGAGAGAAAAAGACAACGTGGGTTTCTTTCAGATCTCGTAAGCAAGTTATGTAAATAATGTGAACGTACCTAACCTGAAGTACATAACGTTACATACCTAAAAAAAAACTTAAACCAAGTTTTTTTTCCGAACCCTAACCAAATTGTGTAATTTAGCAGAAACCGCGATCTTTTCCTAAATCTAACCACCTGGTTTTTGGTCCTTTTTGCGCCTAACAGCATCATCTAGTGGACTATCAGGTGTATTACACGCTTTGGTGTGATATCAGTTTGGACCGTTGTAAACACGCATCACAATTTACTGACCGACCTTTCTGCTTTTCAATTGAAACACATTCTTATATATTAAAACAAAAACAAAAAAAGCATCCTACGTGACTTCAGTGGTCGAAAAATACGACCTAACTGCTTAACGTTAAATCGCTGTACGAGTTACCGGCTTAACTGCTGTCTTGGGTGCTCGTCTTCAGGCAGCGCCGTTAATGAAACTGCGCCGGAAACAACTCTCCCACTGCACCGAAATCCTCCCACTTCTCAAACCTGAACTTTTTTCACCACTTTTTGTGGAGCAATAAAGAAGCTCTTAAGCGACCGCGGGTTCCTTCGCATTCAAGCTCCCCGACAGCCGCGCTTCTTCTGAGCGTTAGAAGTGGAGATGTCGGCCGTATCTGCGAGCATTTATGCAAGGCACACAGAGGAAGGGGAGGCGGGAGGGAGGGACTGCACATGGAGTAACTGTGCCTCTGACAGACAGAGTGGAGGCTACTCTCCGCTTTTCAAAGGGAACCTGCCTATCTTTTGTAGAGACAGAGACTGCGGGCTGCCGTAGTCAGACGCAGAGCTCGGCTACTAAAGGAAAGTTAATGGCTTGGCCTACCTCTGACAAACAGCAGAGAGAGAGAGACAGAGGACGGGAGATGGACCGGGCTGCGGCGTGGTAAGGGTCCATTAGCATTCCTGCTCTCAACCTGACACTGACAGCTGACACTGACCCAGTGTCCAAGGTGAGCAGGAGACATGGCACAGGAAGCAGAAACCCCCCCAGAGGCAAACCGCCGTGTGTTTTTTATGCTGTTCTCTGTTTCCTTTGTGGTTGCAGTTGAGTGGACTCTAAATGTCACAGTTCTGTGACACATGTAGATGACTTTGACCCCGTTGCACCCCACCCACACCTTCCCTTTGTCACTTGAAGCTGCACGCAGCGAAGCCTTTTCTTTTCTTTTTTTTTTTAAAGAATACTTTCCCTTCTCACTTAAAATCACAAAGGGCTTCAGATGAGAGGAATTTGTCATCTAACCTGATTTATACCCCGGTGACCCGCAGTAAAATCGGGAGTCAGGTATGTTGTACTTCAGACACACGGTGTGGCACAGCTGAGCTTAGGTGTCAAAAGCCAGCTGTCTGGATTTTGAAAAATAAAGCAAACATTATATTACACTACATTTATATAAATCTACAACCAGTCGCCTTTTTTTTGTTCTTTTTTGAAATTTGAATTTTCTACAGAAAAATACAACAGTGCTAGCCTGGTGTGAACCCGACACAATTTCACTTCCTGAAGATGGGACTGGCCATCCTCCATAGAGAACAGTTTGCAGTCATTTCATCCTAGTGGGCGTAAACCTCGGGTCATTTTAACCAATCAGCATGCACCAAAACCGGTCGACACTCTGCCACCGCCGTCTATCTTTAATACCTTTAAGGTTATTTTTAATGAACGCCGCTAGCGTGACGAGGAGCCGAACGCCAAACATTCAGCATTTTGTTCACCGTAAGTTGCGTTTGTCACTGTCACCGGCCGTCCAATCACAAAGAAGAAAGGGGGCGGGGAAAAAAATGCAGTTAATCACCGACACCGGCCGCTTCGGGGCGGCTGTGCAAACACTAATACGAGTTCCCAGACTGTATTTACCGAGAAGAAAACTGAAACCAAAGTCAGCGCAGCCAGGCTGCAAAAGTATCAGATACACGTTAGTTGTTTGGGCAAATCAAACAAAAAACAAAGTCGCTTTCAATCGCTTCACATTTAGGTAAACGTCTACTTTTTGCAATTTTCTCCAATCGTGACGAGATGTTGCTGTAATGCATCCAAAGACTTGGCAAACGGTGACGGACATCTGGGCCAGAACAGCAGGCAACCTCTACCTAAACAAAGAGCATGCGAATAATTATGTTAGTACACAGATTCATGCGCTTCCCACTGCAAATACATCGTGATGTACCCCCTCCCCCTCCCCTCCCCCCAGACCCTCTGTGCAACTTTTAGATTTGATTTAGTGACTCCACCAGTCACACAGCAGGGTGAGGGAAAACAGGGACAGAGGGAAAAGCGACAAGTTTTAATTGGTCTTGCAGTGCTGAGCTGAGGCGACTTCAGAAGACAAGGATTCCCCTCGGAGGTTAGGGAGAAGGATAAAAAAATAAAAAATAAAGTCCCAAAATGTTGAGGTCGCAGGTTAAATCCCTGCAAAAGCAGCCGAGTTCTTTGACAAGGTTGTGACCCTTTTCCTCCTCCTGCTCACTCCTTGAACAGAGCTTTGCATGAAGCTCTGCTAAATTTAAATATCCCCATTTTGTTTTCCACAGCGATGATTTCCTCGTGTACTGTTTTCACTGTTACGCCACGCGAGCGAGTGCCGATTCAAACTGTTAATTAAGCGATGAACAGTGTCTGACGAGCGTTCGTGCCCTCGAAAAACAAACAAGATTGTTACCAAAGATAACGGTCGAGATTTCACCGGACTAGAAAATTAAATGGAAAAGTTCTGCAGCCATGATAGACTAACAATTTGAGCTAAATGCTACATCGGCAGTCAAACTAGTTTTCAGTAACAACGCTGATGTTTAGCAGATATAATGATTACTATCTTAGTTTAGTGCATAACCTTTGCTAATTAGCACTCAACCCAAATTACAGCTGAGGCTGATGGTAATATCAATATTTCAGCAGGCATTTGGGCATAAACCAAAATACTGAGCTACTGCAAGAAGGCAAAGGTGTAGAGTTAGATCTGGGACACTTTAAGGAATTAGGGGATTTCTTTTTTTGGACAAAACCTATAAATATATAATTTTGATAAATGGGTTTGTAGGCCTTTAATCAATAGTAGAACAGGAACATTCAGGGGTCACCTGTATCAGTAAGATTCATTCAGGGCACCAGTGATATCTGCACCAAAAGTCCTAACAATCCATCCAACAGCTGTTGAGATATTTCATTAAAATCAAAAGTGTCAAACTCACGGTTGATATATGAAAAGGTGTCAGAGAACTAAACGTTTCAGAAATATTTGAACCGCAGACTTTATTTTCTGCATTGACTAAAAAGAATCCACGTGGGGAAGAAAAGCTTTGAAATTCATGCGAGGGAACCCGCAGCTCAAACATTTCCAAGTCTACGACAAACACAACGCCTCATTGTTCCACAGTGTAACACCGTGTTGATTCAACATACAGCCGCCGCACGAGAGCTCGCGCGGTCGGCGCAGTCGAGCAAGCGCTGGTAAGATGTCTCGACACAGTGTGCAGCCAGCGTGGCTGAAAAGAACAAGATGAGTGGCGCCTACAGAAATTCAAGTGTCACCAGCATGAAGTTACAACCTCCCACGTTGTTTGATTGCCAGAAGATTTACAGTATTCATTATAATTACTTCATCGGGTAAGATTCAGTGAATAGTTCATTTCCTGCGTTGCTGCACTGGAAAAATTCAAAGGTTTTTACAAATTTATTTTTTGAACTTCTCTCAGCTGCTATAAAGTCATGTTTGTGTGTGCGTGTGAATGCCGACTCTATTTTGGGGACGTTGAACTCTCTGACGACCGCGTGGCGATGAAAAGCGGTCTGCAGATGTTTGGGGGTCGAGCGTGAGTCTCAGAGAGCGCTCCCCTCGGTAATCTCTCCCAGCACTCGGGAGAAACTCTGCTATGTCGAGAAAAAAAAAATCAAGGTTCTTTCTGCAACTCCGAGCAGCAATCAATCGTATTTGAGATGCCTTACGTGTCAGAGATGCAATTAAGTGCGTGTTTGGAGCGAGTGTAATTTTATGATATCAACAGAGGAGATTTTTTTTCTTTTTTAAGGCCACAGGTCCCGTTTTCACCGTCCAAGTCGCCTTGATGTATTATAAGTGAAGGTCACGTTATTATACAAGACTGCCAAACATCGCAGGATTATTAAAATCGTTCATATCTTTTGGGTTAACTGGGATTGCGGCCGGTTAACTTACATTCTTGATTAAGAACGCCTTTGCCCTTGGTCTCGTACGCAAAGTTGTTTTAGTTGGAAATGAAAAGGCGCGGCAACCTTGCACACTGAAGGATATTAAACAGAGAGCAACATTGGCCCTGTGGGTTTTTTCTTTTGCTATGCTACTATTCCCCTCTGGAAGCTCCTAATATCTGCTTTGTCTTAACTTTTTTTTTTAAATCTTTTTGCCATTTATTTCTTTCTTTCCCTCAAACTCTCTTCCAATAATTGCCGGTTTCATATGTGCACAGGAGAGTCAAAGACGATAGGTGGAGGTGTAACAAAGTTATAAAAGGAGAGTGCACTTCGACGAGGGGGCCTCTCGCTGCCCCCCCCCCCCCCACCCCCTCCACCCCCGGAGCGTCTGCGTCACTCTATCATTGCTCATATCTCGCCTATTGAAAAGTGAGACTTTGAACACTGTGTTTCAGGTTGGTGGATAATGTAAAACGCACCGACGGGGCTGAAGTGAAATGTTTTTATTGTTTTTTTTTTTTCGCAAAATGTGCAGAGCTCCTCATTAGACCAGGTGGCGCTGCATGCATCATCTTTGAAAACCCCCGTCTCTCATCCCTCCTGATGCATTACATTTATGTATACGGATCGAGTCCGGTATTGACCCTGACTCCCGCGTGCATCGACTACTCTTAATTTCGAAGTACCGGATCGCGGTAGTTTCAGAGGAAATTAGCATAATATTCTTGTACGTCCGCGTGTACAGCACGGGGGGATTGTTTGATGGGACGTGTGCGATATATGATGTCTTGTCTGTTCGCATCAGCTCACACATTACTCCCGTGTACCCTTCGGGCCCGTACGTTACAATCTTTTATGTGTTTTTTAGTTGTTTTTTTTCTCTTTTGATCAAATGACTGGACGGGTGACTCCTGGGCAACGCCGAGTCCACATCTCTTTTGGGGTTGCATGATTTTTACCTGGCAAAGGTGTTGTCTCTCTCCATTAGCCACGCAACCAATCACGAGCAATTTGGAAAGTATTACCGCGAGCTCTGTGCATTTTCGAGCCTAAGAGCTTTTTGCAACCGACAAGACTATTACTACAAAAAGCATGTTTGTTATTTCTCCCTTTGATTACCTTAAGTCACAATAAAAATAATGTATCACCACTCAAGATATTAAGCATGATGGGGAGCAGGGTGTGGTTGCGTAGAGAGAGTGCACATAATGGTTGAGTGCTCGGACAAAAGGGAGGGATGATGGACAAGTTTGGTATAAAAACAGCAAAAGCAACGTTATTTTACCCAGAAAGGAATAATAAAAACCAAAAACCAAAATAAAACATATTTTTTTAAATAATTTAAGAGCAAGTTTCAATCTTAGGTTGAGAGCATGTTGGAGGGAAGGCGAAGGAGATATTTTTAATTAATCTACTGAGTTTACCGCTCCATCTGTTTGTTCTGCCGGTGCATGTGAGCTTTCCTCACTCTATTTATCTTTTCACTAAGTGTGACCTCCCTCTGTTCACCGGTTCCCCTTCATTTCCTTCAACCCGCGTAGCCGGTAACTCACTTTGTAAGTGCTCATCGCGCTTTTTTTCCCTCTTTTAATTTAAATTGACAACAGTGAGGTGCTTTTGACACCATCAGATCATATTATTATTCACGCTGGGAGCGCTACGTTTGAGATTGTAAACAACGTAAAGCTCACCGGTGGGGTTAGGTGGATATCATCACAGCGGTGCCCTCATTTAAAATGGACAGCTGCTTCTTTTCTTCAGTCTAATTCAGTGTGCAATTCAGTGTTTTTTTTTTAAATTTTGCCTGGAGTAAGAGAAAATGGTGTTAAGAATAATGATTAAATAAGTTTATAACACCTCTATTTTCTCAAATGCTAAGAACTCTACTGCCAACAACAGCAGTTCCTCTAATCTCCTTCAAATGCTGCAAATTTGCCTGATTGGCAGGATTTTTATAATTGTTTAGTGACTTTGGCAAATCAACAGTGAAAGCAGTTGTGACTGTTGACTGGAGTTAATCTAAAACTGGCTGTAAACAAGGACCATAATTCACGATAAACTGCAACCAGTCTGGTGTTAAAACGACTCATTCGGGATTCAAACTGCAGCCTCGGATGTTGCAAACTTTCTACTTTGCCAGCTGAGCTAATGCGAGAATGAGATTCATAAAGTCAATAAAGCTGTGTCCCTGAAACAGCACATCGACTTGTGCAGACTGAGTGACTGTAGCAGGAAGTCAGAAGAAAGAGGATGGAGATTTGACTTTTAATGTAGCCAATAAATCATATTTTAACCGTGCAGCTGTGATTATATATATCGGGTAGGTTTAAATTCCCACGATAACACCCACTAGAAATCGTTTTTATACAATGGTTACTTGCTTTTTTAAAACATTTATTTAAGAGACATTAGCTAACACTGCTGAGAGCTAGAGAGGATTTTTAGTATTAATATAGTCACATCTGAAAATGATAAACATCCCATTTAGTCAAATTCTTCCTCCAGACATCAGAACATTTTACAAGTGATACACCTGACAGGGTTGTCACAACTTCATAAAGCCTTAAATTTGGAGCTACTAATTCACCGGGAGCTCCGTCTCAGAAACTCATTGTCCCGAGCCCATTTGAGGTCCATTTGCATGTCTAAATTGTTTCATCAGAAATTCAGCCGCAGTGTTGGTTAAGGCAATTAGCGAAACAACAGGAACGTTGTGCATTTGCACATCACTGACTAAGCTCTTTGGACTATCAAGTAACCGGGAGTTAGGAGAGCAAATTAAACGTGAAACAAAGCAGCGTGAACCTTTAGATCGGGTCCTGATAACCCGGCGAGGTTTTTAAAAACAGCAGCCGGTTTAAAGCAAGGTCAGGCACCTTTAGACGGAACAGATGGCTCCTGCCACAAACACCCCACATGATACAGTCTAATTGGCAGTAACGCATTATTTATTGACCATTTACTGAACTGGTCAATTAGGTTACGTCGCTGTTTACTCAGATTTACAAACCTGCAACTCATGAGCGCCTAGGTAATAACAACCACCCATCATACGGGCGGTTAAAGAGCAGAAACACATTTCGAGTAGAAACTCTATGGACCTCTGATGATGGGAAAAACATAGCAATGTTCCAGCTACATGTTCGCAACCCTTCATAGCTTTCGGCTCCGGACAATGAGGCCAACTCGGAAGCGCCTTAAACTGCAATACCACCGAGTACCACTAGAGGTCGGCTCCAAAAAGCGCTGCTTTCCATTCAACCAGTCTCACGAAATTCCCCGTCCATAAAGTTTTCTGTATCTCATTCGCTAAATTCTCTCTGCTTCTCTTTGCCTTGACGAGCGCTCTGCTCGGTGAGCTCCGGATGCTCCGCCGTCACAGGTAGACAGTTTTGGCGGATGCGGGGGGACGCGGGAGGACGCGGGGGACGCGGGGGGAGGGGTCCTCGCCGGCGCCACCGAAGCCCTCGCCGCCACCCGCCGCTGAACGCAGCACGACACCCGGCGAACCGCCAACGAGCTGTCACGATGCTCCTCACGTCCCACGACCCACTTCACTTTGTTTATTTATTCATTATCTCTGGTGTTCCTCCGATAAGGTGGGGCGAGCGAGAGACGCTCTGAGCTTGCGAGGCGCCTGCACAGGATGGGTGTCCCGGGCTACCAAAGTGCCAGCGTTGAAGGGTAATGGCCCCACCCACAGGCTGGCAGATCTAAAAGGGTGATTAACGAACACCCCGGGGAGAAAGGCAACAGGGGGGTGACGCTGTGTGTGTGTGTGTGTGTGAGTGTGTGTGTGTGTGTGTGTGTGTGTGTGTGTGTGTGTGTGTGTCTTCTTGAATTCCTTCACACACCTTTTCCTTCGTCTCTATTTCACTTCTTTTTTTTGTTTGTTTGCACAAACGTCCTCTCCGTCTTGTTTATGCTCCACATTGTGAATAAAGAAACACGAGCAGATAGATCTTCTCACTCCGCTTCACGCCGGGCTCCCGAGGTAATCGGAGTCATTTTAGCACACAGACACGTCGGAACGGCTGATAGGCTGAGCAGCTTCTATCAATCTAAATAAGACCGCGTCGATGCGGCCCATACATCCCCCCCCACCTCCATCCCCCCTGGAGAGCGAGTGCTCACAAAAAAGCAGCTAGGTGTTTTAGACGGTCGGAATAAGTCCAGCTCAATCTCCACCGAAACACGGAGGCCTATTTTATCGAGCTATATAAAGGCCAGGTTGATGGGCTTCTAAAAATATGGTGGTCTTAAATTTCTAGACATTCTCGCTCTAATAAAAGGATGCAGCGGCTCATTGTTCTACTTTTTTTTTTTTGTTCCTGTCGGTATGCCTGTCCTGAATTCCAATGGGGACGGTGGGGGCATCCTTTTTCCTTTATCTTTTTCCACAACACTTCCACAACCTCTTAATCTCTTTCACCTCTCTTTTACTGCCGCGTTTCAAACCACAACTCTGCAGCTCCTCCTGTTCGTCAACATCGTTGCTCTTACGATTCCCGGCGGGCGGCGCGGCATCTCTCACCCCCCCCCCCCCCCCTAAATTACAATCACAATCTGAGTGTTAGTTTGTCTCGCTGGAGATTGAAATCGCTCCCGTTGCCGTAACTTTTCCTCGTGGCAGAGTGTTTATGTGTCTAACACCAGATTGCCACCTCGTCCCCGTATACGCAGCAGATGCACAGAACTATAAAAAGGACGGCGATGGTGATGATGATGGATGATAATGACGATGTGAAGGCTGGCAGAGGATGTCAGACCCACAAGGATATTGGGGTTAAAACCCAGATGGAAAAGGGTTAAATGATTGCTGTAGCCCCCCCCCCCCACTTGTGATATCACCAGTGTTTCTTCACTTAATCTGGCTGGTTTCATTTATACATTTCTTCCACTCAGTTTTGACTCTTTCTGTACATCATCCTCATTCTGTCACATCCATCTGCTGGTCATTAGCTGTATTCTGTCATCGCAGGATTATAGGGAGGGAGAGGGGAAGGAGGGGGGGGGGGGGGGGGGTTTGGGGTTGGGTTGGCGTAGTGAAGAGCTCCAGTGGCTCCGGCAATCCCGCCGCAGTCGCAGCAACAGCCGAGGTGCCTTGTTTTCAAATCACTGACCTTCATCAGACATATGCTGCAGTGTGTGCGGTGCTAAGAGCGCCGCCGACAAGCATATGCAGATATGTGACACTTAATGCTCCGCGTCCCCGGCATCTGTCACGGCCACGGGCTCGTGTATTCGCCGGGGAGTTGCCATGTGGGTGCATTGCTATTCCGCTAACGCCGCGTTGCCATGACACGGCTCCTCCTTTTCCATTTTTGCATGTTTATGGCCATCAGCACGCTTGTCATGCCAACGTGGTGGTCGCTTGTTCGATCACTTCCTATATGGGGAGGGAGGCGATACGTGCAGGACTGCAGTGTTTCAAGGGGGAAGAGGTTTAATAAAAAACAAAAAAACAGGCCCATTACTGAGGGGACCGGCGACAGAGGAAGATGGAAAAAAGAAAAGAAAAAAGAAACCCAACTTAGTTTTCTATTCAGTTAGCTGTGGGAAGAAAAATGAAATGCAATTTGTACACTGAAAATTGTCCATTGTCTTCAGGAAGATTGTTTTATTCAAATTATGACATTGGAACGACACTGGTCTGAGTCTACAGACGACGCAAGGACACACTAGAAAAGACACATGAATAGAGTTTTTTTTTTTTCTCTCTCTCATGATTACGGTCAAAAAAAAAGGAAAAAAAGATGGAGCCTGAATCATAATCTGGCAACGAGCACGAGCATGAAATTGACAATGAATTGAATGTGAGCCGAATGAATGGCTCTTACTTTGTTTTTCATCTTTTTTTTTTTTAAAACAATACGTGGCGCCGATCAAGTGAAGTCTTGTTTTCGTGCTGATAAACAGCAGCGTTTCTTTCGGGGCATTGTGGCTCTCCGGGTGGCCCTCGTCAGCCGCGATGTGTGATAGTCGCTCACGACGCTCGCCTTAACATTCTGTTCTGAAACTGTGTTTTTTGTTCTAATATTTGCACATTTCCAATATGTGCTCATTGACATTTGGATTTCCCAGAGAGTGTCGAGGCAGGATGCCAGTCCTCCTCTTTTTTCTTTTTTTTCCTCTTTTTTTTTTTTTTTTTTTTTCCAGTTCCCTCTGAGCATGAATTTATAAATTGAAAAACCAGGCAAAAATGACCTTAATCCGCTCCCCGTCATTCTGCAGGAAATGTTCATGCTCTGCAGGGACTGGGTTTACAGCCACCATCTGTTGCATTTTCATTAACAAAATCTATTTCTTCATTTAACCATGCATGCTCAGACAATGCTATGGCTCCCATAACGCCCCTAAATCCTGGATTGGAAAAGAATGAAAACAGCAACTTGCCATAGAGAACATGTTTTCAGATTAGTCTTGTATTTGCAAGTATAATGCAAGTATATTCATCAAGGATTACGGCGATGGTGTTTTGTATGTATTCAGGTAGCAGGGGACAGCAAATTCATCTAATAGAGCTGCGTCACAATGGACCTGAGAATAACTTTGTAGCGGTGACTGTTTCTGGCCCACAGAATCTTATAAAGCCTCGACACCATCGGGGACTTCTCCGTCTTACTCAAGGACACTCGGAGAAGACATACGGCCGATGCTAACGCTTGAACTTGCTGGCTTTTCTTTCTTCTTTTTTTTTTGTTATTATAGGAGAACTTCTGCAGCCACAAAGCCAGTTTATTCCTCAGATTTAAAGGCCTCCACAACACTAAATCTTACTTTTAGTGACAAATGACCGGCTAAGACAACTACCGATAAAGTTTTGTTTTTACTGCGCACAGTTTATGATATTTTAAGTAGCGTATATTCATCTTTTCATTGCTGTGCCAACTTCTCCCGCGCTCGCCGAGCGGCTGCCCCGGACGGGCATATATCATGTCACCGTTCTCTGATGGGTTTATTGATTTTGCACTCCCCTCAGCACCATCCCTCAAACTTTTCAACACCAGAACTAACTGAGACAGATATTTTCCAACTCCTCAAAATAGATCATTAGCCAATTGGAAAAGATGGACTTTAAGCTCTACAGATCCATACGGAAGATTTGGAGGGATGGAAAGAGGAAAAACGGTCGTGGAGGAGACAGAGTTTGTCTTTTTGTTGCGTGGCGCTGATGAGAAATACGTGTCGGAGGGAGGGAGGGAGGGAGGTGGGCAGCTGGGAAACCACAATGTTTGTGGTAAATATATGAGAATAATATCTTGTCAGGGTGATAATAATATGCAGCTGTGTCTCTCTATCTCCTCCTCCGCCAGCGAGCGTTCCTTCAGGACTGCAGACGGGAGAGATGATGGACACGAAGCACCATCTCTGCTTCAGCTGCTCTCCCTAAAGATATGACTATAGGTCTGTACATCGCAATGTCAGTGCACATCCGTATCACGGGGGACCATCTACCCTCTGGGACGGGCTGCTGTCTGTTCTGCCAGCCTCCTCTTTCTGTGGACAAATCGGGTAATAATTCCATCATGGCGGGAGGATGAGGCAATAAAACATGCAAGAAAGGGAGGGGATTTTTTAATGTGCTTCGTTGTCTCGGATGCAATTACAGTGCCCATCATGTGATGCTTTATCTTTCAGCCTCCATGGATTGTGTCCTCACTTTCTCTCCCTCGTACACACACATTATACACACATTACACACACACGCGCACACACACACACACACACACACACACACACACACGCACACACGCACACACACACACACACACACACACACACACAAAAGAAAAACCAGGAGCGTGGACCATGTGTGCCAAAAAAGGAAATAAAAACAAGCAGAAGCCAAAGTGTCATGTTCAATTCTAATTTGTTTGTTGTTATAGTACAAACCTGTTCAACAATGTTCTGTAAGTCGAGAAAAAAGAAGAAAAAAAAAAAGGAAAATAACACCTTGAGCCAAATAAATTATGATAGCACATTCCCAGATCACTTCCCCGAGAGTAATCTATGAGGATTTAAAATTAGGCGGCTCTCTATGCATACTAATTGCAGGCAGGTTGGGATAAACATATGATTTCAGAATTTATAATGTAGTTAGTCGTTGCCATGATATTTTTTTGATTTCTTTTTTTTTACCTAAGTCTACCCGACTTCAGGCAAGGTCTTTTCTGATCAAGTTAATTACTTTGAGGGGGAGCAGACAGTGAGGCTAATTAAGAAATATGTCTAACTGAACTATGGTCAATGACAGCCTTACTCCTACCACTGGGTTCTGACCTAGATCACTAATGCCTCCTATTTAGGAATTATCACATGACAAATATCCAATCAAACCTCCAGAAATTGCCCTCCATCATAGCGGGCTGAACTGTCATCGCAGGCAGGTTTGCCGGGGTGGCTTATGAAGTCACCGGTAATCAGAGGAGTTCACGCCAAGTTGTTGATTACCTTAAATTAAGTGTCTGGAGGCCGCAGAGACCCAACTGTGACAACCTACCGATCGCCAAAGTTGCACAATAAGACGGCATTAAAAGAAATTATAATCAGCAGGTTTTTGGTGGACCTTGGCAATCAGTCTTCTCGCTTCAAACTTGTTAGACATTTAAATGTAAAAAAAAGTTTCTAATAATGACTGCAGTAGATAAGAAAAACTTTCTTTCCATAGACTCCTGTGGGCTCAAAAAACTCCATACAAGCTGTGATCTCTGGCCAAAGAAATCTAAAATCGTGTGTAAAATCTCACAAACAGAAACCGCCGTCGGGATTATTGAACACATGTGTTAAACCTTTAAAGTATTCCGGTTCTGCAACGCACCAATTACATTTATTACATTATGGCTTTTTTTTTTTTTTTTTTTTTTTTTGAAGGTCACCATGTGCGTTCAACGAAGAGGTCGCCTAGTTTGTTTGGATCCAGAACACACAGGTCCATTCGACCGATTCTGGAACGAGACTTTCCAACACTTCATGGTTGACTAACCAAAGTTATGAATTATAAAAAAAAAAAAGATTCTGGAATCCCGAAGACATCATTCAACAAACTCAGCCTCAATTTGTGGGGGATGAAAAAAAAAGAAAATGGGTGAAGCGCCGAATGATTCAAAAAGACCATGCAAGGGTTGAGAGAGAAACCCAGTCTGTGTGTGGGAGGGGAGGAGAGGGGGGAGGTCCAATACAGAGGTGGGGTGACTTCACCAGCCATAAATATATATATATATATTTTTAATGAAAATATCCCATGTAGTCAGAGGTGCCGGTGGCCATAAAGGCAACTGAATTATTTATGAGCAGCATTTTGGAAACAGCGGTGAGAATTTGTGGACGGGGTGATGCATGTCCGGTGGCCTTATTCTGTGGCAGTCCTCTAATGCTTTGATAAATGGCTGTTATCTACACCCTTTGGTGTATGACGGCCATCTGCTATGGGCTCCTTAAGGGCCAATTGGAGACGTTCGGAAAATCTGGGTCAGCTCAGGTGGCTGCATTAGAGGGAAAGGTTGCTGACCGTGAGGAGTCCGGCAGTCTTGGTGTGTGTGTGTGTGTGTGTGTGTGTGTGTGTGTGTGTGTGTGTGTGTGTGTGTGTGTGTGTGTGTGTGTGTGTGTGAGCGCGCCACGCCGACCTCCTTATCAGCGCGGACAGAACTCCGTTTTCAGTTTGTTCTCGGAGGCTCGCCTCGGAGGGATTGGCTCTGAATCGGGATAGATTTACCCAACTTGCACTTTTCTGCACACTCACGTCTGCCGGAGCAAAAAGCACCGCGACCGTCTAAAGAGTCAACTTTACTTTCACGCAGTGACGTCGTTTTTTTTTTTTTTTTTTTTTCTGCACACGGGTAAAGAGACAGCTGCTAATGCGTACACATGCAGACGCACCTGAGATTAAGGCTGAGCTCAATAAAGCCGACAACGACCGCCCAGGTAGTAAAACTGATTCCATTTTAATCTGGGACTGCAGCGAGATGCTCCGACCTACCGAAACGCGGCGGCGACCTTCACCTATCTGTGCAAAGATGCAGAATGATTAAGAGTGCAGCGTTGTAAGATTCATGCTTCCCTCGTGTCCGCGGCTGTCAGAGTGTATCCAGGTGGGTGGATTGAGGAGCAACCGGAGGCAGAAGAGAGCACTAAATGGTTAAGTAGGTTTGTTTGTTCCTCGGGGAGCTTCGGAGCCTTTTCTGGAGTAAAAGAGATGAGACCACCCGTACAATTAATCATGCTGGTATTGGCATGGCGGATACTGTATCCACTCAAGGACAGCTTTGAGATGCATTAGGCCGAGTGCTGCCAATCCCAGGGCACGGGCAGCCCGGAGGGGGAGGGGATGCATCTCTTGGACTCACACGAACCTACATCTATTTGGATATATTAGCGCCTGTGAGCCGCCCCCCCCCCCCCCACACACACACACACACCCCCGCCCGCCCCCATCTCTAGTGATTGGAGCTGCTGGAGCTGTTTGGCTCCATCAGCCAGCTCGTGTCGGAGAACAGGAAGCTGACGTGTGTTCACAGCTTCACTGTTGCTCCGTATCGACTACGCCGCCAGTACTTTAATCATCCTTTACAATAAATCTCAATCAATTCACCGCTGAGGATGCGGGACACGTGCAGATGGCATGGGCTGATAGTCCTGACACATTGCAACTCAATCAAAGAGTGGCACAATAACCCCCCCCCCCCTACCCCACCCCACACACGCACCCCACCACCTCCCCTTTCTCATAGGACAAGGATCTGTGGAGCGGCACTCTTTGCTAATCTAAGCTATCATTGTGCCATGTAATCAGAGCTGGTATCATCCTCCTCCGTTTTCCAATGTCAAAGCCTTGACAGCGATATGAGGACTTATTAGTTTAATAGGCAACATAAACAAATCACAACCACTTAGCGGAGCGATCATTTCAGCAGCACTCGACGGACATCTTCCGCAAAAACTCCAGAATTGAGCCCGTGGTCGAGGGGATTTGGGTTTACGGCGTCAACGGTGGTAAACAGGTGGCTCCGTCGGCGCTACGCCAAACACACGACGGAATAAAATGGCGAAACAGATGTTCTGCTGTGCTGCGCCTTATTGAGAGTGGCGCGCTCGCTTTTTAATGCCCACTGAAGTAGAGAGTGTCCCTGGCACGGCTGACGGGCCCCGCTGGAGGACTTGACAGCGGCTGTGAACCCGGTAAGCACCGACTCCGACTCCTCGCTCTGACAAGGGTGTCAAGCAAATGAGAGGAGCCGGCGGAGGGGCGAAATACCGAGAGGGAGACGGAGGAACGCCGTCGGCCCGACCGCGGTGCTGCAGAACTGCTTGCGTCCGGGACCCCGGGCCTCCGTCGGGGCCGCGTTACGCTCGGAGGCCAGTTGCACGTTTAGACGCCCTTGCCCCCCCCCCCCAAAAAAAATTAAATCACCGACCTCTTCCCTTTCCGAGGCAATCAAAACTGCATTTAGTGGCAGTTGGAGAAGTGGTGAATCTGCATGACAGTGAGTCAGTAATAACATTTACAGCCAGAGATGAGTCACTCTCAGCCGAGAAAGGTTATCGCAACACTCCTCCCGCCGCGGTGACAGTCGCGGAGGAAGAGATTGGATGATCAACTAATAATTGCCATTTTGGTTTTGATATGCTTTTAAAGAAAGGAGGAGGAGGAAGTTCACAATGAGGAAGAGGGGTTTGAAAGCCTGTAATGACAGCGGCCGGCTGCACCGGAGAGACGGAGCGGGGGCGGATAGCGTGGATAGCTGTGAAATTGATGCGACCTTGAAAAGATCTGCAGACAGGGAGAGTCTGCCTGGTAATTACGGTGAAAACGTGTGTAACTAACTACCATGTTCAGCCCGCCAATGAGCACAGGCTCCCTGACCACGCAGCACACTCAATTACAGGGGAGAGAGACGAGGAGAGGGCCAGCAGGAGAGAGGAGAGGGAGGAACCGGGGTCATTTTCCCCTTCGATGACCTTCAGACTAATGCGGCCCAGGAGAGGCGGCTATTTTCTGAATCTCACTGGAAGACGTCCCTTCGCTCTTAGACATGTTTCTTTTCTTTTCTTTTCTTTTCTTTTCTTTCGCCTGCCCACATGTAAGACGCAGGTGGAGAAGGAGGAGGAACTCATAAAGGTGAAGACGTCTGCTGGTGTTAAACAAAGAAGAGACAAGTAAGCATTATTAAATTTGTAGCTCCTTCTTCATATTTGTGTTTTCCATTCATGTCCTATTTTGTTATACGTACATTAAGCAGCGTTAGGTGTCGAATGCACGCTTGTGCGACATTTATTCCCGCGACAGGCGTCTCCCTGCTGACGCTCCTTCACTCTGACGTCGTCTATTTGGTGCCGCGAATGCGAACGTGATCTCCGCGACGGAGGCGCCGACTTCCCTTAAAGTTGCAGCGACAGAAAGTTTTGAAAGATGTTTGAACGTAATTAGGAAGGAGGGCGATGAAATTATATTTTTCTAATCGCGGGGCTCAATGAACTTTGCCTTTCTAACTTTGAAGCCCCCAAACAGATTGTCCATCTGCACGACGCCGTATGTGACTGGAGGCTGCCGCCGCTGCAGAATGCATAAGAGCCCTGTATGATCACACAGCCTGTTTGTGAGAGGCCTGTTTGTGTGAACAGCTTTGTTCCAAAATAAGACATGCAGCATGTGAGAGGAGGGAGGGTTGGGGGGAGGGAGGGGGGGGTCACTTCATATTAATTGATTTATTGCAGAAAGTAAAAGACTCTTGAGTAATATCATTAGCCTGAAATGCCGTTTTGCCAGTCTGGATGCTGAAGGTAATGATTTTTGTCTACCTATATTATTAATATGATTGCATGTACACTCCATAACCCGCTAATTGTTGGTTATTTGTGTTCCAATATTACGTTGTGCTTTTCAAGCAGGAAGTATAATCACAGTTCTCAGCCGTGCGTTCGGATACGTTTCATTTTTAGACTGAAAGGTGCACTTCAACTTTTCAATTATATCATTTACAAAAAAAAAAGAAATCACACCTGTGGGAGACCTGAACGACTGACGCGTCCACATACGTGTAATTAACTCGTGCAGGAAATAATTATTCATCCGGGAGACTGCGATAAATATTAAATGATTTATTTATGTCGTCTCACCAAGCAACTGCTCTTAAATTCTGTATATTACAGCAGTTCTGTCGATTGAGAGTATTTAGCACAACAGCCTCGATTGATGCACTTAGTGCTCATTGATTGGCTGTCACTGTCGACCATAATAGCGCCGTTAAAGAGAGCTATTTGAGCCGAGTCGATGCGAAGATCCGCGCAACTGTTCAATATCGCCGTTCACCACTAGCACTGCAACTGTTCGGGAAACAAGCTGGAAACGCACAAAAAGGTGAAAGCATCATCGTTTGTGTCTACTTCGTGTCGCAATTTTGAAATAAGGTCACAAACGTAATTAGATAATCGATGAATCACTTGTGAATCACTGGAAAATGATTCCAACAGTTTCTGGCTGTGACCCGGAGCAGACAGTCAACCTGCGTGCTACCGTTAAGAAATTAAGATAAAATGTGTGAGCTTGTTAGATAACAGCAGCCTGGTTTGTGGGATCATAACTGCTGTTCCCATTTTTTTTTTTTTTTCTCAAAAGGGAGGAGTTTGAATATGTCTGATGCGTCATCTGTCTGTCCGAGGCGCAGAAGAACTGCAACAGTCAGCCTGAATGACACAGGCAAACATATTTTGGCTTTTTCCTCGTATACAACCTTCAACCTCTGGTCCACCAGAACCACTCGGAGACAAACTACTCACACCTGCACAAACACAACTACTATTTGGAAGTTGAGGAGAGGTAAGACAGACAGCTTGATAACCCGGCAGATCCCTGACCCAGTTGACTTGTTACTTTTTGTTTTTTGTCCCAGCTAAAGATAGATGAAAAAAAATAAAAAAATCAAGGGTCCTGCATCTCGAGTTTTCCGGCACTTTGATGCCGCTGAAGTTTCTTTTACTTTCTGTGGAGACATGAAACAAAGTTGTAGAGAGCCACGATCCGTCTGAAGTTATCACTTCCTCACGGCGCTAAACAGTCGGAGCGCGGCACTCTGCTCCACTACAAAGACTGGACGACCTGCTGGACTTCCTGTTGTGGATGCACATCACCAACATTTGCAGGTGTAAATAAAGGCAGCAGATTTTTTATTTGTGTCATTTAATATAGTGCAGTTTAATATTTTCAAATGCCTTTCATGTCTTTGTTTTTTTTTTCCCTCTGCACTTCTGTGGGTGCTGGTTCTGGTGGTTCTTGTAACATAATTACGTGGCCATTTTGGCCCGACTCTCCAAAATGAGATTTCGATCTCGAGAGACCACTCTGACTTAATAAAGGTCAAATAAACAATTGAAAATACACATTTTTGCCTCTCTGTCAGGGGCTGCCTCATTACCACAAGTTGTCATTTTTTTTGTTTTGAATTGCAGCTATAATTTGGAAATGAAAGGGTTTCAAAATGCTAAACATCAGTGTTGAACGGGAAGAATGATTTGTTTACATACACGCACTTCGATGAGATCCTTCTTTACTTAAGCTCTACTTTTTCTGTACAAAAACAATGCCTCCTCTTGGCCACAGTGTAAAATGTAATTAAAAGCGTATGTGCTTGTTCGATCAGCAGATACAAACGAACCCACATGAAACAAATAAACAAAACAAAAAGTGAGTCCATTTTCCATTCAGTAGCTCATGAAGACAGTCAAAATAAGAAAAGAACAAGGGCTCCAAGAAAATAGAATTTAAAGCAGACAGCTTGACTATCTTCACAAACTACAGTCCCCCTCTCAAGTTGGGAACTATTCATTTAGTCTCTGTCCCCATCTGTTTTCTATCTCATCTTGAAATTGTCAGTTTCACTTATTGTGTAGCTTCCTTGCAAAAATAGTATTCCAGTTGAAATTATGCTCATAATGATAACATTCACTGGCTCCCCCTTGTAGATTCAGATCAAAAAACTTTTCTTTTTTTTTTGAAATCGTAGATAAAAGAATTGGGGAAAAAAAAATAAATAAAAAAATTGCATTACTGTGTGCCACTGAGATCGACCCATCCAAGAAATTCAGTGGAAGTGAGATTCGGGCTCTTTTGCGAGGCGCTTCCAGCTGACATCAGAGAAAGTGAAGTCGAGGACCATTAAAAACATATTCCAAGTTAAGTTCAAGGATTTCCATAGAATTTGTTCGTTAGTCAGTAGTCCTTTTTTTTTTTTAACTGAATATATCCAGACACACATGAAGGATGAAAAGAAACAAAAATCTTTTATATTATAATTTATAATATGTAAAGATTATTCCTGGTTAAGTTCAACTGTAATGAATGTATATTACATTTTTAGGTTTAGATTCTGGTTTCCTGTCCATTTTGCAGGGAGAAACTCTCCCCACAACACACCCACTCGTCTGATTTAATCTCCACCAGCTGGACTCAGAACATGCCCATGAATACAGAGACGTCCAAATGTAATCACATCACATTTCTTTGATTGTTTGAGTTCTTTGATGTGTGTTTCAACTATATAAAACATGCATATTTCACAGTTATTTCTTGAGGTAATTTCTGAAATCTAACCTCGGTTAAACTATTTATTACAAACATCTGTCATAGTTTTCACATTAATCTTCTAATTACCAAAATTAAAGCTGTGATCATAATGATCGAGAGAAAAAAACATGGATCACCTCAAGCACTACCTATAAGCGATACCTGCAATGTCCTACATGAACAGAAATTGTGATATGTCTGTAGAGCATAATTTGTAGCACTCCATTACTCTGAAACTGAAAATCAGACAAGGGAAAATTCATCCAAACTCCAATAGAGGAAAAACAAGTATACTGTGATGAAAGTGAACAACTGTGATTACTCCTCTCTAAACAAAGGACAGGGAATTTTCAATTGATTACCAATTCAAACTAACACATGATTCGTCCTGGATAAAAGAAACACAATGGAGTAATAATCCTCCTGAAAGCCTCAGAGACTCCCTTTTTTTTTTTTTGTCATCAAGGATACAATCAAGCATACAAATCTCTGAAGCTTCTCTGGGACAGGCCGTCTAATGCTGCGGGGAAAAAAAAGAATAATGAACTCCGTGCAGCCACCGGCCTTTTTAATGTAATCCAGCTACTGTCTCTCACAGCGTGTTTCATCAAACTTCAATAAAATGATACATGAAAAGTGACACATTATTACTGAAGGCAATCTGAGCCGCTCAGAGACAAAACAATCAAAGAAAGCAATCTGAAAAATCACAGACAACAATCTCGACAAGTGCCGGGTGAAATTAGAAAAGATTTAATTTTGGCGGCGCGGTAACAATCGAGCATCGCTTCAGGCTTTGGTAACATTAGAGGGCTAACTTCCCGTGATGCAGGCGGACACGGTTTGTTTGATTGCAAATGAAAAAAGTCATGTCAGAGGTGTACTTTTGTGTTCAAACAAAGAACACAATCCCATTAGAGGGTAAAGCGCCCATTGTTGCTCTCCGGGCTCACAATCAATAAAGACTCACTCTAGTTCAAGTTTCTAAGATTAGATCCAATGTTTTAGTGGGCTGAATGCTTAAGTGTGTGTGCTGTGGTGCTGGGTTGGTATAACAAGGTTACATCAGCCAGAAAAAAGGCTTTGGCTACCAGCAAAGTTAATTTAGGTGCAGGGGTAGATAACAACACAGGCTTCAAACAATTCCTTATTTAGCGTAATTGTGCCATGTATTATGATGACGTATGTTATATAAAGCAAAATCCAATGATTTTGACTGAACGCTGTGTGTTTTCTTTTGTTCCCAGAGGACTTCCTGATGCTCTCAATGAATTTCCAGTTTTAGCTAAGAATGTCTGAGAAGCAGTGTTTGAGGTAAATATATCCAATCCAAGCTTTTACAGGAACCCGTATGCCCACTTAGGTCTGATCTGGGTTGAGATTAGAGGCGCGGTGGGAGTCGTATTGACTTTAAAGGTCAAGCGCTCGAATCCAAAGCAGCCACTTAAAGGTCTGTATCTCTCCAGGTGAGTCCGAACAGTGATGGAGTTCTGACTGCCGGCAGCTGAAACATTATATAAGCATTGATTTGCAGATTTATTTATTTATTTTTAGGTCAGAAGATGTCTCAATGTCAAGTATTGAAAAAAAGAAAAGAAAAGGAAAGTGAAACGGGCTTGAAAAGTGAAAGTTAAGAAGCAAAAGTTATCTATAACTCTGTTTCAAAGAATTTCTACTTCAGTTTGACACAAGTTGACATATCACTTAAAATATTGATTCACTGGCAAAAACATTCGCATTTTAATTAACTTTGGTCTTTATTAGATTCTTAGAAACACTATTCCAAAAAAAATTAAAAATTAAAATCCCCAAAATATTACTTCAAAGTTATTTTTCAGCAGACCAGACTCGTGTAATGGCGTCTTCACAGGTCTGAGTAAAACATCGGCCCGTCCAGATCGCTGCTGCCAGAGTCCCCGCTAACACAAAGAAAAGTCCTTAAATCACTGCGCCGGCTTCCCGCGTGTCAAAAGGGTAGATTTTAAAATCCTATTACTCGTCTATAAAGCACTAAGTGGTCCCGGGCCTAAATACAGTGCACAGCTGATTTACGTTACGAAGCAGACCCCTCGGGTCGCCTGCGACAGGTTTACTCAGTGTTCATGGACTCAAAACCAAGCCAGGTGAAGCGGCTTTCAGCTTCCTGAACATCTGAGGTCTGCTAACACTCATTTAAATCATGGCTTAAACATCAGGCTTTTTCTCGTAAATTAAATATGTAACCGCAGTTTTAATCCTTGTACTTCTATGCCTACAAAACACTATAATGCAATTTCAATTTCTATTTAATATCTCATTTTTAATGTATTTCTTTGTCTCTGTAAGGAACCTTGAATCGCCTTGTTTTTATTGTCTGTTAAATACCTTTTTTTTTTTTCTTAATATCTTTTATTTAATGTATTTCTATGCCTCTGTAAAGCCTTCTGTCTGAATGGGGCTATATGAATCAACTCGCCTTGACTTGTTTTGCCTTTGAAAAAAAACAAAAAACTCTTTATTTGGTGATAAATTATGATAATTCTACGTTAGTTTCATCACATCAAAAACTTCTGTTTCATTCTAGGAAAACCATCCCACACCAAAAAAAAAATAACAAAAACTCAAAAGTATCCTGCAGTTTACTGACAGCTCTGAAGAGTAAAACGTGTCGAGTAAGACTTCAAGAGTTTCACCAGGTGAAAAAGTTCGAAACAAATCACGGTTGTTTCACCAATAATCTCCATTCTTGTCTCAATTTCTGGGATCACTGCTTTCAATATAAACACCGCAAGGTAAAACTCTAAAAGTGGTAGGAGCTAAATTAAGGAAAACGACTTTATATTTTTCAGCGAATCTTCCAGTATCGATATAAATTTATAACCGCTCCATCACCGAGGTGTTCGGCATCCACATTACCGACCATGACCATTTTTGGATGAGCTGGGGAGGAGTGAGCGGTTGGATCTGACTTTGATCTGACTATAGACACGACGCCCCGCCCACCTATACTGGAAACCTAACTGCACCGCAGGCCTGTCAATCAAACCAGACACAACCCCTCTCCCCCAAACATACCACTTTTTAAGGCCTAATATCAAATTATTTTCAGATGGACCAACAAAACACTGATCAGATGGAGGCAATTTAACTAATGACATTAAAACGACTTGTAGAGAACATTTATTCACTTTGTATTTCATGTGAGAAGTTGAATGGGAGTCTGTGGTATTTTTTGGAGCTAGTGGCCACCAGTGGTATTGCACTTAAATACTAAAGTGTGCAGTAATGCAGGGAGTTTCATTCACACAGACAACCTTACTGACTCAAAGAAATGTACTGAAACATAACTGATGTGTACGGTAAGTTATTAAAATCAAGCAAACACTGGTCTCATGCTGTTGGTGTTGTTTTTTTTTACCATATGAAAGACAACACGGACACGGGAACACAGGAAACTAAACTATATCAGTCCTCACTACTTTCATGTTCTGATATAGTCATTGCTGCTGTTTACCATTTAAGCCCCCCTCCACCCTTCTTCCCCCGCTCCACCTGTGCACCGGGATGCCAACGCCTCGTCTCCTCTCAGCTTACATTTTCAGTCACCCATCTGTCTCACTTTGAACTCCAAGCGCTGAGATTGGAACCAGTGTTGTTGCTGCACTGATGTCACCACAGCTTGTAAAAAGGTTTGTTATACCTCAGGGCCGTTTTTTTTTTTCTCCACCTTTTTAGAAAGTTTGTTAAAAAATAGAAAGATAAGACTCTTGTCCAATCGAGAGGCATCAAATCACTGATATATCTACAGAACAGATGTGAGGGAGAAAGAGTGCTGACTCTGACTCAGCTTTTTACTGCAGTGCAATGCAGCGTCGTCAGGCAAGCTACAGCTTTGGTCAGGAACCATTAGAAAAACCACAGACTTTAATCTGCTGAGCGCCAACATCTCCTACACTTTTAGGTTTACTTTACGTCAGATTTTCCAATCTGTCTGCACTGATTTGTTCCCATTTTCACCCAAGAACTTTAGTAAGTGTGGCTATCGATTTATGAGGCCTGCCGGGCTGTTAGCATTGACATCCGGGTTTCTGTGGGTTCCAGTTGACTTCCTCCACACCTCACTGGTAAACTATTGCTTTACAGACCTGGGTAGTGTTTCAAGGTTTGAGTACTGCGTTGTTTTGGTATCCCTGTATTCGGGCCTCTAAATAATTCAAGTATTAAGTAGTTGCTCTCCTTCCAGACCCCAAGAAGTCAGAGCATGTGAATATATGTGTTGGCACCAAGTAGAAATAGAGCAGTTTCTGCTTTATGATCCTTCCAAAACATTAAGTGCTTGGGCTATATGAAAGAGACTCCTCAGTATTCTTTGGCACGCAGTTTGGCAGGTATACGAAGCATCAAGGGCACCAAGTTAAAGGTTTCATTTAGATTGCTGGCATTTACGGTTCAGTAAAATATAAACGCTGAGTCAGCGGTAGGAGAAGAGCTAGTGTTAGAATTAATGAGCGTTTGTCAGTCTGAGTCTTCGTGGTCAATAAAGATACGAAAGATTACAATGGCATGTATTATTATCCAGGAAAGAAAAAAAAAAAAAAAAAGGTACATCCAAAGATATCACTCGCTGCTTTAGTTGTACAATCCCTCCGCAGTAAGCGAAACTACTGCTGTCTAAACTGGACTAGCCGGTGTTATTTTCTCAATGCTGCAACCTGGCAACATTTCTCCACAAATACCAACCCGTTGCTTTTGTTCCCTGTTGTGCTATTTCAGTATTTTAAAAGAATAAAAAAATAAAAAAATCTACAAACCCAACAGAAAAACTCAACAACTGTGGTAATCTCTGGAGTGCCTCTGCAGTGGTGTTTAACCGTGCAAGCGTAGTGTTTCTACAAGGAAGATAACGAGCGGGAAGGTGAAAATAGAAAAAACAAAAACGTTCGTGCTGCAAAATGCATGTCGGAAATGGGAATTGAGTTTTCACGGGGCTGCGGAGAAGGCCTGATATGCGTTTGCCAAGATTCATGACTCAGGAGAGGCAGTAAAAATGGTGCTCGTTTTTAATTTTCATTTCGTGCCAAACATTTGCCGTGGATCACGTGAGAAGAAGGAACAAACAATACAACAGAATAGACGTGCTCTTTTTTTTTTTTCCCCCTGGTAACCGGTGACACTAAAAACAGGATCATATTCTAACACAACAGTTGAACGGGTGTTATTTGTCTTTGGCATTTAGCGAGGAAACTATTTCAGGTCTCCTTCCCCCGTCCGTGCCAACAGAGCGCGCCATACCTTCTGAAGCTAGCATGTTGCACGCCTGTGGGACGGCGATGCACCTCGTCCTGCGCGCTGAGACGGAGCAGACACCGCCAGGTCTGAGACAAGCCTGGTTTTTCAGAGGAGACGGGAAATGTGCCAGGTGGTAACAAATCGCTAGAATGCCAGACCAGCAGGCAGACATCCCTGAGACGACACAAGGTGGGTGTAAATACATTCACTCCACGGGACGCTGGATAAGTTCTGCAATGCGGTGTGACTCGAGCTGTGAGTTCTTGCAAGCGCATGTTGGTGTGTGCAAAAAAAAAACAAAGGGGGATGAATGACTTTAAAACACCCATATTAAAAAAAGTTTACGAAGGTTCAGCTGTAAAATAACAACTGATTTATTCTGATTGACAAAGGCAGGATGCGGAAAACTGACAAGTGACAGTCCTCGAGCGGTAATAGAGAAAAACACCACTCGATTCATAGCGTGCTGAGAATGAGCATCATTCTCAAGAGTATCTTATCCTTGAAACATATGCAGCGCGCATTTTCATCACAGGCAATCGAGGAAAAAGCAAAGATCCAAGGACAGCTGCCGCAGTTTAATGACTTTATCTTCGTTTGAATGGGTGCCTTTCTCAAAGGAATTGTTCCACATCACTGCTTGAAATCCATTCAGGCAATATGATGGCCACCTGAGAGGCACATCAACCAGGATTCCATGGCTGAGTTTTTTTTTTTTTTTTTTTTTTTTTAGAAACATAATACCTTCCTCTCGGCAGAATTATCTGCTCGGAGATAAGTTTGGCTGCGGTGAATCTCTGTGCACCTCCGTCTCCGTTTTTTTTTTTTTTCTGGCTGATGTGTGACAGGAACCTGAGGCGGGGATGAAAGATGGAGCGCCCTGCAGAGTATACATCAACACCAGAAAACTTAATCAAACTCTATTTACCATGGAAGACTGCTGGAACTAATTGTGCAGTATCTCAAAGCACTGGACCCGAGTCATCTGTGAGCATCTTTTACAGGGAGGCGGCTCGGCGCTGAATCCACTTACTGCCTATTTGCAAAACAGAAGGAAATAATTACAGCTGCTGACTAAACACAGCTGGATCCTCATTGCTGAAGTGAGCGTCATTGAACTCAATTGTGCGTTTTATGTTAACTTAAAGACCACTTATCTATACAGTGTATTTATATAAGAAAAATAAATGGGAAAGGTTCTCTCAAAGGGATAAACCAACACACTTCTCAGCTAACTTTGCTCAACTTTGGAGCCCATTTCTAGCTCATTGGTTTTTAGCTTGAAACCGATTTTCACAATAAAAGACCCTATGCTGACTACTGATTGTATATCACATCACTAGAACAACTTCTACTCGCGTAGGACAAAAAGTCTGTTCGACTCCTGCTAACAGTGACCGTTCGTGAAATATAAAAAGAAAATAATGTAATAATAAAACACGGACAACTTTATCAACTTCAGCTACAAAACAACAAATTGAGAAATAAATACAAAACTGACGAAACAAAACATCGTTACAGTACGTGATAAACCTGTGGCCGGTGGTCTCTAATATGTCATGTAATATGTCGTGTTTTAAAAAAAACCATCAAATTCATAGTTGCTAAAGTAAATAGAGTCCCATCGTACAAAAAGTTGAAATATGTGAAAAGATGTTTGGCTGTTATTTGTTCGAATGCAATAAATCCTGTCGTTATTCTGTTTCTGTCTAAATCCTGGTGGTATCTGACTCCCACAACCCGACTTCACCTGCGTGTCATTTTTTAGTTGGGTCAGTAAATCACCTCGGCATGTGAGGGAGTGAAATTCCAACAATTAGAAGTGGATAATGTCAACCCCAAATGCTCCCAATGATTTCCAACTGAGTCTGTGAAAATGTGATCAGGACCCACCTGAGTTTCTGTGCAATAAACCGTGGCCCCTCGCAACAGAGCCGGATCTGTGTTCTCCCTCCACGGGCTGTAATGACTTCAACTAAGCAGGTCCTCAACAGATGGTGACATTCAACACCCCAAAGGTTGTCCCAAAGCTTTAGGCCGGGAGTTTGAGATATTGTTTTTCTTACGCGGGGCCAACACCTGTCAGAAATGGCAAACGGGGGTCGGGAGAAGTTTATCAGCGTGAATCAGAAGCGGCTCCAGCTCTCCATCATGCAGACAAATGCTGCCAGTTGGGCGAAATATACTGCCAGATGAGAGAGACAATCTGCCCAGTGGGTGACACGACTCAGCGAACTAAAAACTTAGTGGAAAAAATACAACAACAAATAGCATGACATTTTTTGGTGCCTAATTTTAAAATGCAAGACAAAAACCGTGTCCTCTGCTGTAGTACAAGCCGACCGGGGCGGGTCAGTGAAATGCAAACTGCAGAAAAATGTTTTTCATGTAGGCCAAAACTGTAATTTTGAATAATTCAGGGTGGAGAACGGAAACACGGTGTAGTATAGAGACATTTTGTTGAAGCCACTGTGCACACTTTATCATGGAAGACCCTCGGCTGTCTTGTCAGTCTGTGTTCACCTCGCAGGCATGGAGACTCCACCATCTGGCCTCTGTCATTTCAGCCACCTCTGGGCTTTAAGGAATAAAAACCGACCCTTACAGCTTCCTTACCTTGACACAGGCTCTGCCTCTGGAGTATAAAAAGTCTATTTTGGCTGCATATCAGCGAACATTGCGGTGGCAGTTTTGCGGAGCACTTTTTCTCAAAGGGAAGATTTTATTTACACTAATTGAGTACGGAGGTGGAGAAAGAGACAAGACAATTAAGATGTTTTTCCCCACCGATATGTTTCACTACATGTACTAGTATTTAAAAAGAAAACCACACTTTGACATTTATTTGTGTATTTAAACAGATAAAAATAAATTGGAATAATAGAGAGTTAAGGTGCATTTAAACAGGTACAAATAAATTGGAATAATAGAGAGTTAAGGTGCATTTAAACAGATAAAAAATAAAGTGGAATAATAGAGTTAAAGTGCATTTAAACAGATAAAAATAAAGTGTAATAATACAGAGTTAAGGTGCATTTAAACAGGTAAAAATAATGTGGAATAATACAGAGTTAAGGTGCATTTAAACAGGTAAAAATAAAGTGGAATAATAGAGTTAAGGTGCATTTAAACAGGTAAAAATAAAGTGGAATAATAGAGAGTTAAAGTAAACAATGCCAACTCTTGACCAACTCGCAACTCAAAAACTTTCAAGCGTGATGAAATCTTTGCAACATCGGTGGCCCTAGTGTTGCAGCGTGGGACCGAGCCTGTGACACTTCTGAGCGCGTTAGGAGCACCGGCCTTTTTCGCTGGATTCATATTTCATGACAGCACAACTAAGAGCGGCCATATGGTAACCCAGGCTGGACCTGCCTTAAAATCCCCCCTTAGCTAGAGGTGGTGGAGTGACCTAATGAAGCAGCAGACTGTGCGCTGCCTGGGGGTCAGAATGGGAAAGGAGTTCAGATGGCTGTGGTCAGCAGCAGCAGCAGCTAAGCCTTGTGACTGGAGCCCTCCCTCCCTCCTCCCCCCCTCCACCCCCTCAGGACACACAGCACGCTGGCCAGCCAACCACGCAGGACAGGGCCCTGCCAACAGGGATGTGGGTGATCCAGCAGGTTTAGTCACGGCTCTGTGGGGTAGGTGTGCATGCGTATGTCCACATGAAGCCCACTCACCGCAGATTATTACAAAAAAAAAAAACGTCGTGACCATAATATGAAACACATGTCTAACCTTGAATCTAAACCCAAATTGTTTCCGTGTTTAATCTGAAGGTGGTAAGAGACAGATTTAAAGAGAAGAAGAACGGTCCAGAAGCCAGATTTTAAAGAGACGAGCGATGGTCCGAATCAAAGTAGCCGAGGCAGAGATGTCCTGATTCATAGTGAAGCTAAAAATTACGACGCTGTCTGCACGCGTTTCCCATCATGGGACCCGACAGCATCACTCTGTCCGACCCTCCCCGCCTGGTAAACATCCACATCTGTCAGATTTCATGCCCCCGGTTTATAGTTCAAGCTTTCAAGTAAATAACCATCGCTGACGGGCCTGATTTCCTTGACTACTTGTTTTCTTTAGACACAGAAGACACAGAGTTGTTGTAGTTGTTTTGTTTTTGGTTTTTTGCAGGTTTGAATAATGCTGCTGATGAGAGACAAAAATCCACAGTTGTTATCCTGCGTTAGAAAAAACAACCTGTTTAGCTCAAGCTAATACGAAGCTGCAGCCGCTTGAGTTTGACAAATCAAGAGGGTATTTTCCGAAATGAGTCATTTTTAGTGTCAGATTCCATCTTTGCACTTCGATGGCGTGTTTGCCTGCTGAGCCGCGGCAGAGAGGGAGAACAAGAAGAACATTTTGTACTAAAAAAGACTACAACTTTGAAAGATACCCTTGTGACTAATCCACACAGGCAAAGCCTCATATTAGCTTTGGATGAACTTTAAAATTCATATTTGCACAGAATGAAGACTGGATTTTTGTCCTTTATCTTCTTACATTGGAATTGCATCAGGAAGGGATTTCTTGACGGGTGCGATAGCCGGGGGGAGCGGCGAACAAGTACGAGTACGGCCAGCTGTAACTCTTTCGATCTACACGTGGGCACGGCGGGGCTTTATTAGGATACAGCTGAAATAATATGCACCGTTCCTTCAAGGTTTTTTTTTTTTTTCTGTGATCTAACAACCTTATTTGCTGATTCGAGACATCACGCACGCTGCTGTCTTCAGCATATATTTTGGACACGCTGCACACAGATGGATGGAGTGGGCCATCATCCTCGTGTGTGCTGCTCCTTTTAATTGTGCACTGCAGAATTGTCCAATATAAGCAAAAATTCACAGGGAAACTGGATGTGCTAAAAAAAAAAAAAAAAAAAAAAAAAAACGACAACAACAACAATCAGCTGGAATGCATTGCATTTAAAATGTTTATGATTTCAGCTGCTCTCAAAGAAACGATAATGCTTTCTTCTTCTTTTGAATCCTTTGAACACCAGAGAGCAAAGGGTAATAACACCTTCGCTGAGTCCGACTGAACCTGGCACCGTGCGGATGTAGTTAGTAACAAGATGGACTCGGGCAAAATCTGCTGTCAAGTTTTCGGTCTGCTGAGTGGCAGAAATTCCAATTAAGGAACGGAAAAAGCACAACAAAACAAGAGCCAACACGAGGACTGCACGGAGAGTAGAGAGCGTCGCCGCGCAGGTAACAAAGGCAACACGCTGCACGATGCACAGCACGTACAGCGCCAAACTCCATCCGCTGCGACGTGGTTAAATACTCGTATATCTCCTGTGACAAAATATGCCTATTTTTTTTTTACAATTTTCAGCAGCATAAATCTAACTAATTTCTCAAAATTCGTCTCAAAATATAGCGACATAAAAAGCCAGATCACACCAAACTGCAAGCTGAATGTTCGAGGCATAATGTCCTCACTGTGAAGGATCTTTTATCTTTTTATTTTTTCCATCCCTGCGGGGGCCAACTTGTGCTTGAAATACATGAACACAAAGGCCCAAACACACATAGAATAATCATAAGACATTGTTTTGACACTTACAGTAAATGGAAAAGATGTTTTAAGGCCATACTAGAGTCATAAATATATTTGGGCAGATATTCTATGACTGTAGCCTCCCCCCCCCTTCCTCCTCCACCACATCATTTTGTTCTTCTTATTTTTCTGTCCTCTGGCTCAACTTGGCAGTCAAGGCGAGACCCATAAACCTCCCGCCCCGTCCCCGCGTCACCCTCCTGAGCCGCGGTCCTATTGGTGGAGGGGCAAAAGAGGAGGCGGGTCACGAGGGAGGGGCGGGCGAGATGGTGGGGAGTAGCCTTGGGCGATGTGGTGGTGGTGGGTGGGGGGGGGGTGCTCAAGTTGGCATCCTAAAGAAGTAACCTTTTAAAATGCAAGCATGGTACTGAGAAACCCAGAACTCACAGGGACAGGTTTGAGGATGAACGCTGATCTATTCGGCAACAACACTTAAAGTCTGCCAAAATACTGCGCTGAGCAGTGAGTGGACCGGTGGAAAAGGTCAGCCATATGCAAAAAAATAAATAAAAAATAAATACCCAGCTGTCTCTCTCTCTCTCTCTCCCCCGACACACGTGAAATACACTCAATATTAAACAACTGGCGAAGTGAGAGAAATGCTATTTTCCAGACACGTATATGATCGATTCTTTCAGTGAAATCACGCGGATCTGGTGAAGTGTTATTGCTTTCGTATCGTTTCCTGGACGTATTCATGAGCATCCACACCAGCAGATGGTGGTACGCGCAGCAGAAATATGTGACAGATAAATGAATCATACGAGCTGGGGGCCCCGGCGAGGACGCTGTCCCCGAGTTTACCCCTCAACATGGCTACCTCCACGAGGCGCTGAGTAAGGATCATCACCCTCCCCCGCCCCCCTTCCTCCTCCCCGCCTCCCCCCTAGAACTAGCCTTAATACACTTCATCATTTATTTGTTGATTCACAAACACCTGGAAATAACAAAATGTTTCATGCATTCAGTTGCTACGGGCAACGCCACTTTTTCTTTTCTTTTTTGCTGTGGTCTTTACTGATAAATATTCCATTACGGAGATAAGGCTTGCAGTATAGAGAGCTATGGCATACAAAGAAATCTATATGCAATATGTTTTGTTTTCCGGGGTTTTTAAGACCTGTGAGTTTTTGTTTTTTTTAACATGAAACAACGCGAGCGCACACGGAGTCCGCCGCACGGAAAATAATTGTGCACGTTATCATCAGTGCAACAGGAGAGTTGAAAACAGGTTGAATCACTTCTCTTGGCGGAGTCGTTCTCAGATTTCACCAAACGTGCATTTTTGATCTTGATGGGAGGAAAGTGATCTTGAAAGGGAACGACAAGAGTGATAACACTTATCTGAGAAAGCAGGGCAATACCCAATACTCCAACGGATGTTCTACTATCTGTACAAAGTATTATTCTTAGAAAAAGGGGGGTCTCTGATGTTCAGGCTCCAGGCTTTGCACCTCGCGGTGTAATAGAATAAATGCCCATATCTTTGGACTGTAAAAAATGAGATTGGAACTGTGCAACTGTAATCCAAAGCGGAGGGAGGCTTTCAGTGTAATCAATCTCCAAAAAGGCTTTTAATGGAATCAATGCAGAGAAAGGGGATTGATTTCTGCACAGTATACTGCCATTTTTAGATATTCACTCTGTCAAAAAACTCTCGTTGGTGGACTGAAAACTTCCATCCGGCAATATAGGTTAATTGCATATTGAGCAAAGCAGTCCATTTGTTAAGTGGCACACTTTCTCTTGGTGACCATTAAGTTATAGAGAAAGCCATACAGTGGTGTGGAAATATAACACTGAGCTATGAGCGCCATAAAATAAAATATGGCCTCTATTGTGTTTCACCTCACGTGGACTTTAGAAAAAGGTGGAATATTTCCTTCTCCCTTTCAAAATAAGAGCGTGTTGAAAACTTCTCTGCCACATTCATCCTACAAGTAAAATTACTATGAGCATTACAAGAAGAATGGTGGTAAGTACTTAGTAAGTTATTGGACAGTAAAAAAAAAAAATCATACAATGTAAATGTTGTGTACACACAGTACACAATTAAACTACAAGATTATGGACACCCAATGATAGCCCACATTAATCTGTTAAGTTTAGCTGAGATGTTTTTCCTAGTTTCCCACAAGTCTAATGCTGTGTTTCTGATGTTGTACTTGTGTTCCAGATGTTGTCCTTGTGTTCCAGATGTTGTACTTGTGTTCCAGATGTTCTACTTGTGTAGTAACTCTCACTATTTTGAGTGCATAACTGCATTCACGCTGTCAAGTACAGAAACATGCAGCGCGCCGCCAGCACCAGGATGATGAACTCAAAAAAAGGTCCTACAAAGAAGACCCTAAACGGTCGCCATCTTGGCTGCATAGCAGGAAGAGGCGGGGCCACCGGCGTAAAGAATTTTCAAATTAAAAGCGTCTGAAGAAACTGCAGCTGTTCCTGAAACAAAGTGTTTCTTTTCCACTGCTGCTGCTGGACAGAAGAATCAGTGTGTTTATCGTGTGTTAAACAGAGGACACGAAAACACCTTGATTTCTGAGTGAAATAAGTAAAGCTGCAGGTATTTTGGAGGCTGATGTGTTCCCACGCTGAGTTTATTTCCTGTCACTGTACAACAACGGTGTGCCATTAGAAACAAAACTACCCTGTCTAAACTCCTACACTACACAAGTAAGAGCCCTTAAGTGTAAAAGCACTATTTGTTCGTGGACTACGGGAAGTTTTGTCATGTGGAACACAGCAGTACTTCCAATGGGGTGAATTCCTAATACCATGCACCCGAAGGACAGAAAACTCCCCGGAGACGTTTTTTCCGACACGGTGGGAAAAAAAAAAAGAAAAAGCCATGAAGCAGAAAAAAATGGAGGCAGTTATAGCGGCAGATTAATTTCAGTGGTTCTGGAACCAGATGTTTAATCACTGCATATGGGTGGGATTTAAAAAAAAAAAAAAAAAAAAAAAAAAAAAATGTCCACATACTTTTGGTCATGTAGCAACGGTCCTTTTGAAACAACTACAATCGATAGAGAACACACACACACACACACACACACACACACACACACACACACACACACACACACACGTCAGCCAGTCAGAGCAACACAAAAAAAGAGACTCTTCTGCTGCTGTTGGCATAGAAACTGAACATGGGCGGTTTAGGTTAAAGGGTAATATCACTCAATCTGAGCTCTGAAAATAAATAAATAATACAAATCTTTCCCCGTGCTCTCCACACAGTTCTGTCTTCTCCGCTGCAAACATGCTGCGATCGTACGTCTACGTCGACGAGACAAGGTGTGCGTGACCTGTGATTTAGTTTGACTCGCCGCGTGAAGAAAACGTCGGTATAAACCTGCCAAGCGCAAGACTGCACATCAGTCAGACAGCAACCACAAACAACTGCAACAAAACCCGCAAACGGCAACCTGCACGCCGAAAAATGAAAGTTGTGATGAAGATGAGGGTCGATGAGGAAGGCCCGGCGGGTTGCCGTCTGTGTTTAGCAGGGATTTAGACATTAAATGCTCCATCAAGACGACTTCTACTAAACACTTTTTTTTTTTTTTTTTTGCAAAGGCACTGTCGGAGCGTTTTTTCTCTGTGCAGCTGGATTATTCTCCGGCTATACAAGACAACCTGATTTGGACTTACAGTACATATTTCTATAGTGTGTGCATACCATGTCGAGTCAAGTCAAATCTATTTAAATAGCACATTTAAAACGCAACAAAGGTTAAACCAAAGTGCTGCACATTAACAAACAGAACCATTTTCCACCCTGGAGGCCATTTTACCACCATCAGGTCGTATCTGATTGAAACCAGCCATTAAAACGTAACCTGATGCCGTTTATTGAAGTTTGCAAATTCAATAAAGTTGCTGCCGGGTTCTGCTGCAGCAACGGGTCTCCAAGCCTATTTTTATTTTTTCTCCCCCTGCAGAGAGCTACTTTGACAAACTCAAAGTGTCCGAGTGCCTGCTCATGCTCAGTAACATTTATTCACACAGCTGAGCTCCACCCAAACCAGCTGAGTCAGCTTCTTTTCTGTGAACAATAACACGTGGATTTAAAATAACGCGGGATCACTGTGCTTCATCAAACTTGGTAGAGTCGTAGTTGAGAGTTTTCAGCACAGATTTACAGACTCATTGATTATTTAATCTCTGATTGCGATCGATTTTTGCTCGACATTTTTAAACCTAATACAGCATTGAAGGGTTAATCTCTTCGCCTGAACTCTAATACTGCATATTAGCAACATGATACAAAACTGTCACCTTTAAAAGGCAGATTTTTTTTTTTGGTGACGGTTTAATACAATCATGGATATTAGATTGAGATAGATTTTGCACGTGGTTGGTAAAGGATATAGATTTTATATTTGTTTTCTCCTTCACGTTTTTTCCTGACGGGAACAGAGCAACGTTAGCAGCACGTTTCTCCCTCAGTCCATTCTGTTCGCTCAAGGTTGTTACCTCTGCGGTCCAAATTGGGAAATCAGTAAAGCGTGCCGCAAATAGCAGCCCTAATTGTATTTGTTGTTGTTATTGTTTTTGTTTTTTTTCTTTTGCCAACAGCGGTGAGGACTCATGATTACATTTTTACATCTCAATTTATTACGTCGTGATCAGATATAAGTTCAGAGGGAAGGTGTTTGTGCGTACAGTAATGTGTGAGTACAGCATAAACAGCTATATTGGAACTGATGGCTTTAAACAGTGTGTGTGTGTGTGTGTGTGTGTGTGTGTGTGTGTGTGTGTGTGTGTGTGTGTGGTGGTGCTTTAATGCATGTGACATGATGTCGGTAAACTGCAGACAGCAGGCAAATGTTTACCGACCCAGCCGGTCTGTGATCTCCTTTATGCCAAAAGGGAAAAAAAAAAAAAAAAAAGGGACCAGAGAGGCAAATTTGACCAGAGAGGCAAATTATCCAACAACTGCTGAGTTCATCGTTCTGTTGGACGGAGTGTTCGGCGCTCTTCAGGAGTCAGTTCATATTTCACTTGAGTGGAGAAGTGATCAAAACCTGATACCTGAATTGCATTTGGAGGAAATGGGGCGAATCTGAAGGGTAGCGGTAAAACCCATCACCACGTTCGAACTGTAAAAAAAAAAAGAAAAAAAGAAGAGTTAAAAAAAGAAAGAAAGAAGACTATGACATGTTCGCACTGCTGTCATCCCTCCCTCACCCCCCCCTCCAACGCCGGTGCCCCGCCCTCGCTCCACACCTCCCTTGTGTTCTGTGTCACCTAACCATGTAGGTGTTTTTTGTCCGAAGCCATGAAAAGTTGGGGTGTCAAACGAATGCTGACAGACTGTCGACGTCTTCGTCTCCTGACAGGGACGGCTGCTGTTTTTTTGTTTTTTTTTATTTCTCGGGTGAGATATGATGAATTATGAAACAGCCCCATAGTTGCCATAGGACCCCCCACCGTGCCTGACACGTGGCGGTCATGTCGGCCCCTGTCCTTTATCGGCGGTAACGTATTCTCTCTGTGTCAACGGCCGCGGCATCACAAGGAAAGGGGGAGCGTCTGGGGACCGAAAGACTTTGAATGAGACACCCTGCAACAATACATTTTTTATTCATACGCGCAGGACGATGTTTGTTCATATTAATAAAAAGGAATGTGCTTCAGATACATGCCTCTGGGTTGTTTGCTTTTCTTTTTCTTTTCTTGCACCCCCCCCCCCCCTCCCTGCCTCCCTCCCTCCTCCCCCCCACCTCCCACCCCCCAACCCCCTTTCCTTTAGTTAAGAATTCCCTCGCAGTGATGTCCATATGGTGGAATCATATTGTACATTTTCAGGGGGTTTGTATATAAAGTGGATCGCACATCCTTCAAGCTCACCGAACACATTCCCTACCTGCTGAGCACAGACTTCTCAAAGCTTTGATCATCACCCCCCCACCTCCCCCACTGCACCACACGCACACAAACACGCACACAGTCTTGAACACACACAGAGCGAGAGAGAGTGAATGGGCTTGAAAAGTATCCCGAAGCTTTTATGTAGTTTAACCGTTACACCTTCAGCAGCTCCGCTTAAAACCGGGAAAAACATCGGATGCTTTATTACTTTTTGTTTTGTTATTCATTTTAAACAAAGCAGACAATTTCTTTTGGGTCCTGAACATGACAAACACATCTCGTCCACAAAACAGAATATGACTAATGTTTATAATGAACCTATTCCAACACCACTATGTAAAAACAACCCTTAAAACGAGCACTACTTCAGCAGATCTCCCGGCCTGGATGATGAAAACATCAGCGTCAGAGGACCAACCTTTGTTTTTCTCAAGGCCTTCTCTGAATTTTCTGCAAAAGCAGGCACATAAACTTCCACTCGTGCATTTATAATTCAACTTTTGTTCCTCTGTTGTCCAAATGAAATCCTAAATTAAGTGCTTGTGATGTTCGCCAGTTGCAGCAGTGATGTCATGCTTTCAGGTTCCTGTTTTCATCAAGCATGTCAAAGAAGGACTGAACTGGGCAAAAAAAAAAAAGGGAGAGGTAAAAGCACTTCATCAGCCTTTTTTTTTTTTTTTTTTTTTTTAACCTGAGAAATGAGTCATATTTCTGCTAATATTTAAAAGATCTCCGGAGGTGTCCTAACCTGTTAGGAGCAGCCAGCAGAGTTGCTGTCAATTGAGCGAGATGTGGGCACACGGCATGAAGGAGGAAATGCTTGAGGATGACTGAAGGAAAATCAGCTTATTAAAAAATGGCCATTTTGACAGAAACAGAATAATTTTTGGTTACTGACCTTGCAGGGGAGGCCGTTGCTCCCTCTGTAATGAGAACTCTTGCAAAACGTATAGTTCTGAACTTTAAATTGAAAAGGTTTATTTATTTTTCCACCACTCAAAAAACAATGGTACGCTACTGTAAAACAATGTGGCTCCATATTTTACACTTGCAACCTCCAACAGGGAAAAGGAATACATTTAAATATCACAATGAGATTTAAGCTATTTATTTCCTTTCACACAATATGTGTGAATATACAATTTTGCATATATAAGCAAGATAATTAAGAGATTTTGGTTTTCCACCGCGATACATTATCATTTTCTTTCTTTGAAGTTGGGAGCGTTGTAAAACAGCACAATGCATCCCCTCCCAGGAGTCTGCTCGTCGACAGTAGGTGTAACTACATACTCCGCAGTACTCCTGTTTTTAGACCTTATAACTGAGCACGATTTCTGCACAGGGAATCTGAGGCGCGTGATAAATTTAGCCCCAGATGCAGCTCTTCCTGACGTCTCAAAGCCGCGTTTCCTGTTTAAGCTGAACAATAAAAGGCGTCCTATCTGATCACCGCCTCAGGTGTCTGAGCTGAGGGTCTCTCGGCGTCGAGCCCCTCCGTCCACTCCTCCGTGTCAAGTAGGAAGTCAGACAAAGCTGATCGGTATCATCTGACTTAGCCCCCCCCGTCCTTATCGTGATCCTCGTACTGTTGCTCCACTAATGCCCCGCCGTTCTCTGTGTGGGTCTCGCCCGGCTAATGTGTGTTCTTTGGGGTTTGGTTTACACAGATTTGGTCTCCTAACTGTGTCACCCCCCCTCCCCCCTTCTCCCTTCTCTAATCTCAGAAACATGACTGCTATCTGATCCTCACCAAAAGCCACTTAGACAGACTTACACGGGGTCTGCTGTGTTTGGCAGACAACAGACGGCTGAGCATTTTTCACCATTTGCTCGCAAAAGAGAATAAGATCGGAGTAATTTGAAGGCTCCCACTGCAATGGTCAAAGAAAGTGGGCCGTAATTACAGAGCTATACAGCATCAGGAATAATGGGAACATGGATTTAGAAAGCTGGGTTTGTCCATCTATCATATTTCCTTTTCACTGAAATAGGAAAAGGGAGTTTTTTGCAGTAATTAAGGTGACTAAAGGTCCTGAAAATGTATGAAATAACAACCAAAGATGTTTCATCCACTGTATATAATTAGCTTACTGTTCAAACACAACACAGGCAACAACACGGAGTGGCGTCTTTTTGGTTTCTTTTTCTATAAAGGGTGCTGCTTTTATTAGTCCAACCCTGTTTACGTAACAGTTGGAATGCAATGATTTGCAAATCATGGAAACCCACGTTTATTTGAAAATAGACCAAATTCAGCTGAAATTTGATATCAGGTAAGAATGGGACAACATCTCACTTTGAAAACTCCAGGTACTAGTCTCCTTAGTTACCAACCGCTTACAGAGTGTTGTTAAAACAAAAAAAGGTGATGCGACAAAGTGGGAAACATGTCCCAACTCTCTGTAAAGATGTTGCCGGCATTCAAAATAATTTGATCTGTTGTCTTTGTTCTATTTTCTGTGAAATATGGGTTTCCATGATTTGCAAATATTCCCATTTTGTTTGTATTTGCGCTTCACACGGCCGCTAGAAACAGGGTTGTAATGTCGTCCACAAAAAGAGGCCCAGTGAACCTTTTCCACAAACACACATATTCTACCAGGAAAGTGCCGATAATCACGGCACAAAAGAGCCGGAGAGGAGGGACGGCGATAACAGGACTTGGGAGGTTTGGCGCGGAGTGAATGGAGCGTGGGAGGACCCCGCCTGCGTGTCCACGGTAAACACCCCGGCTGCTCATGGCAGAATAGGGAAGCAGATGGGTCACAGAGAGAAACATATCAGTGTGCGGAGTGACATCCGGAGATCATTACGTCCAATCAGAGCAGCGCAGGAAGTGCAGACCGATTGAGATTGATGGCACCAGACTGCTGCCTTACAGCTTTGAATAAATGAGGGCAACAGAACAACAAAACCACAGTGTCGTCTCCATTTCTCACCCACAGAGAGAAAAATTCCCTCTCTGTTCTGCTTTCAATGTGCAGCTTTGTGCGCCTCGCTGTACAAGCTTGTGTGTTACGTACAGTGCAGCTTGTGTGCGTCGCCGTTCGGAGGGAGGAACAGAGAAAGAAGAAAGAGTTTCTTAACTGAAAGGCCTCTTTGTTTTCGATGCTGTTATTTTATGTTGCTGATATAGAAAATGTTCAAGATGAAAAGTGGGAAAAGGATATCAAACGGAGAAAATACAACACAATGGAATTTACTGACTCTTTTTATTATTCTGCAGCATGGCGGTAAATACGATTAATCAGAGGCTCATTTGCACTTCATTATCGTAGATGTTTTAGTTGACGTAACTTGTGTTTACAGAAATACTCTTCTTTAACGTCAGGTTCAGTAGAGTACCATGAAGGTGCGCAGCTGCAAGCTGCTATTGCAAATTCGGGGGGCTATCACATCAATTTAGCAATGATGCAAAGTTTGATCATTTTGTTTTGCAGCTGTGAAACGTAGAAATGAAATATCGCATGTGCTTTTAACGCTGTTTGTGAAGAAGCACTTGAAACAGGATTGTGGTGTTTCTGCCAAACTGCCAAGTGAAAAGATTGGATTCGGTGCGTCCAGATATCGCCAACCTATCTACATGGGTTGCTACGGTAACGACGTACGTGACGCGGTTTTCAAATCCGGAAGCTGCCGGCCCGGCGGTAGCAGCAGACAGTTTGTTTCCGGCTTCTTTCCGTGGACCGTTGTTACCCGCGCCAAAATCGACACGTTCTGCTCGCGCTCTGCTCGCGGTAGCAGAGATTCTGCTCACGCATTTAACGTGTTTGTTTCGTTTTCAGAATTATAGTTTCAGCTCCGACCAACATGTTTAAAGTCTTTCCATGTTAGTGATTCTGCTGCTCGCCGGGTTAATGCTCATCATTCACGTACGTATGTGCAGATACTAACACAAACTGATCACCTGTCACGTGTGCTGTGCGTCCATCTGTCGCCTGACATTTCCATTCAGTAAGCACATCTTTCTGGAAACACTTAAATGCGTCCTCTTTCCAAACTGATATCATATTTTCTGAACTTACCGAGAGTAAAGCGTCGCCCGCAGTGAAACACACCGAAGGACAAGGTCACACCGAGGGCACCGACAGAAAACCTCGTACCTTCGGCATCATTTTAAACCCCCGAAGACGAGGAGCCCTCGTAGAGCAGAGCGCGAGCAAATCCACCAAACAGTTCGTTTCAATCACAGCAACATCAGAGAGGTTCGACGGGGAGGGAAAGACAGCCGTCATAAACAAGTGAAGATGCTCATATATATATATCTATATATATATATATCTATATGTGTATATACAAAAGGCCACTGTAATCCTGTGACTGCACACTGCAGATCATATGCAGAGTTAAATACATAGCAGCAACGATGTCTGTGGCTTCTTCACAGGGTTTCATTGTTTGTGACACAAAGAGCTTTTTCTTCTATTTATAGAGTGAAACCTCGTTCATGAAAAACAAATCTGTGTCTGCTCTTTGTTTCATTTACCGGACTAATCTTCTCGGGCTAATGACTACGAACTCCTCCAGCGCACCTCCAACTGCAGGGACGACGCCCGTCTCTCGACGACAGTAACTGACAAATGAAACTCAAAAGAGTGATGCCATCATTTCAGCGTGGTGTGCTGGTGAGCAGGGTTTTAATATCAGCCTGTTCCCTCGCCTACGATAGCTTTTTTTTTTTTTTTTTTTTTTTAAGACGGCACCGTTACACACGGATCGTGGCAGGCGGGGAGTCGACGGCGGTGCTCGGTTTGTTCATCGCGGCGGCACGCTGAGCGGCCAGCGTTGAGCGGGGGCCTTACAAAATGAATGCGAAGCCCCTCGGAGCACAAAACTAACTCCAACTGCCCCGGACAGACATTCTCATAACGGATGTGATCAGAGGGGAGACATGCACATCCAAACCTATCGGCTCCGAGAGCCGACCGGCAGCTCGTGTTTGGAGAGTAGATGTCTATCTATAATCAATGCACCACAATCTGGCCTTATCTCCCCCCCTCCCCCCCTCCCTCTGATGTGCTGCACAGCCACTTTTCCACACCCTCCGATGTCCTCCGGGCGTCACATCCGAGAACGTTGACAAGAATTATGGATCGCCACCTTTTTTTTTTTTCCAATAAGCCAACAGTCAGCATGTCCCGACGACGCTCAAAGACTCCGAATTTGGTAAAATAACTTTTCAAGCAATGGAAAACGATCCCTGGTAGATCACTTCTCTTCGCTGCATTAACCCCCCCCCCCCCCGGCTCTCCTCCCCCTTACAGGCCGGTGACCTCGGAGTGAGCGCCGCCTCGAGGCTTTCAAAGAAGACGACGCCTCCTCCTGTGCGAGGGCACCCACCCACCCCACCACCCACCCACTATCTCCAGTCCACTTTAGGGATGTCTCTGCCCCCCCGCCTCCTCCCCCCTTATTCCCTTGGGGCCTTACAGGGGCCAGGGATTTACAGATCCTACCTCCATATGGCCGGGCCTTTAAGGGAACATATGACAGACGGGATGTTTTTTTTGTCCTGCGTGTTATTTCACCCTTCCTATGCAGGCTATATTCTATTCAGCCCGTCTGACCTCACGACATTCTGCATATGATACCTTGAGGCGTAATCTGTCAGCTTCTGACACGGCCAGGCTATTTTTCTTATGCAAATCTTTTTGTTTACATGCCCTTTTGTTTCTGCTGTGGCACGGCATTTTTATCCCTCGGATTTGGGTTACGCTGCGAGCTCTGCGCGGCTACAAGTATTGACAGCGAGGATTCGGGGGCACAATGCGGCGACGGCACGGCTCCGAGATGGAAAAAGGAAAAGGGAAAGAAAAAGCGGAGGAGAAGAGGGCGACGGAGCGCTGCAGAGCGGAGGATGGAAGCGGCCCTGCTGGAGGCTCGCCACAGGCTACGTCTGACATCGCTCTCTCTGACGGACTGATGAGATTACCCTGACATTTTTTCCTTCTAACTTAAATTGCATTACCACAAGGATCTTATGTTAGGCAGATCTCCATATTATTCTCAAAGGATTTGGGCTCCATTTTGCTCTCTCCTTTATTCTGTTCTCTCCTTTTTCACTCACACTCAGAGGGATGAAAGCTTCTTTACAGCCTTCCTCGTATTATCTGTTGCCGAGACTGCGCGGATCCCATTTCGGAGGCTGCGCCCGTTTATTCGCCGCCATACATCACGGTAATGCAGTGCCCCCCCCCCACTTCCCCCCTTGCTGTTTCGGGACCCTCCCACAGTAAACTAGAGTGATGCAGGTCACTGTAGTAGCAAGTGAACTGTGACATTTGATTAGACAACTATCCTTGCATGGTGGGCTGTTAACAGAATGAACCAACTAAGCAATTCAGCCTTGGGGTCACTGATAATTAAAGATAAGCCATTTAAAAAGCAAATCCAAACACAGACCATGAACTGTACAGATTGGGGTCATGACAGCGTGTTTTTAAAAAAAAATTTTATGCCACTAATTTACATTCAACCTTTGCATCCCTGCAGCAGTTTCACCTTGACATTTAAGGTTAACTGACAAATTAGGGCGCAGTCTTTTTGGGGCGTGTGCCGTGCCGGGCGTCGGCGGAGTCGGCACTCTCTCTTCGCCGCGCCGCGTAGCGTAATGGTCTCAATTAGTCTAAAAGTCACCGTGGGTAATAATTCACCTCTCTCAGGCTTCATTTCCTCGGATTCAAGTCAAGCATAGCACAGGAAATGACACTTCAGGAGCTTTTAAAAAATGATGAGGACAAGCGGAGCGATCACGGCGGTAAATCAGGTGAGTGACTCGCGGACGGCGGCGGCATTAGGTGGTGGCGGCGGAGGCTGTCAGTCGCCGCGGTGACATGTTCATCAAGGTGCGGGTGACATCGTTCAATCACTGTATCAGTCACAGGAAAGACTGGTCAGTGGCATCAAACACAGAGCTCATTATTGGACCGCCTCCTGCTAAAATCAATCACTGACACTTTGGGCTCATTTGAAAAATGAACGTGATCTGTTTTTTTTGGGAGAGGGTCTCCATGAACGTATGAACGGATGCCGGGCTTTAATCTCCCAACCGGTGCAGCCAATACAGGTGTTTGAAATCTGATAGGGGCGCAAACATTGTTCTTGTTTTTTTAAGGAGATGAGTGCCATCATCAATTCAGCTTATCAACTTTTGATTTAAAAAGTGAAAATATTACAGGACACAATAGGACACGCAAAATTCCTTTTATAGGTCAGTTTGCAGCCCTTGAAGGTAGATTGATCTGCTCCACCTGGGACGCATTAGTGAACCGTGACCCCGTTATCAGGTCCCACAATTACCATGACCCCAATTAGAGTTGTTAGTGTTGAATTTGAGAATGACACACTTTGGTATTCTATTTCCAAGAGTTTAGAAGGAGTTTAAAATCACTGTTACTTCCTGAAATGCTCATTTGTGGCACATATATATAATTTGTTCCCCCTACATCGAGATATTTCATTTTCTTTCAGTGAGATTCTTCTAACATATGAAAATATATCTTCTGTTTTTTTTTATTTTATTTTATTCTAACGTGGATCAACGTGCTCAGGGACTGAAAAGAAACATGACACATTGACATAATACAGATATTTATCGACTGGAGTTGTCTAAAGTGGAATAAAGCAGAATTTTCTTGGCAAAATATTTTAAATTGTCGTTTTATAAGATGCTATCCACAAATACTTGCCTTATATATGTTTGGTTAACAATGTATATCTTTAAATCTCTGTCTCACATGGTGTCCTGACCCCAACATTTTGCTGTACTTACAATTACTATTTTTAAAATGCTTCAGTACATTTTCAAAGACCTAACCCTGAACGCAGCATAGACTGAAAGTCAGAGTCTTTCTCCTCGTTTGCTGTTAATTACACCTTGAGAAATGATGATAAATGACATGACTTGTGTCACATTGCGCCACGCTGGCTACATGAAATACGGCAGGGCATGCAGGTATCGCTTGCACCTTGTGTGAAACGTTCCCGGTAGGCACCCCGGGGACGGGAGATCAGTGGTGACCTTGAGTCCACCGGGGGGGATAAAGATCTTTTCCATATTCATTCCGATCCGGAAACCATGACTTACCAATCATTAAAAAGCTTATAGATCTGGCATCCCTGAGCCGTCTCCATTTATCATGCATGCTGGTGATAATGGCTCCTCCGCTTACCTTCCCGCTATTTTCCAAATACAATTACCGAAGTGCAACTTACAATTATCACCTTTCTCGACTGTGCTAATTGTTCCCTGTGTCCCCCACCCCTCCCTCCCCCCCCCCGGTTCTGGTGCATGGGAGGTGCTCGGGCCGACTGCTCTCACAATTAATGAAAAATGATCTGAAGTGAGTAGCAACACAGCAGCAAACATCCAGCTGCTAATAACACACAAACGCTTAATTTGTAGTTTGAACTATTTGAAGGTCAAAGCACGTTTCACCCCGTTACAGTAATGAAGGAGTTATTTTTTCTTTTTTTGCTGCCATCCCATATGAATTTCATCAGTTGCTGGGAGGCGTGAAGCCGCATCGTTCAGGTGCGACTCTTCTCAGGTAAATGGCAGCGTAACAAATCTCAACACACAACGACATGAAAAACTATTTCCGACATGTATTTCTTTTTTTCTGTACAACTTTCAAAGTTCCAAAAGACACAGAAATGATTAATTTCTCCTCCGTCCAGTCTTTCCAGGAACCCAGAAAACCCTTTGAACAAGTTCAATACAGTCAAGTTGTCAGTTTGGGAGACTGAGAGCAGATTGAGGGTGAAGAGCCTCGGGGGTAATGGGATGAAGTCTGTTGCCACATTGTTGCAACATGCGTGGGATCCCCATGGGGGGCGGAGGGGGGTGGGGGTGGGGGGGTAGGGGGGTGGGGTGGAAATGGAGTCAGGACACCGCTCCTTCCTGACACGTGCCACCGCCTTCACATCTCTCCCTCTATGTGTTTGATGTCCAAATTGAGCTCTGCTTCATCGCCTTCAAGCCTACTCCCCTCCCACCTCCCCCGCCCCCGCCACCCCTCCCTCCCCCGCCCCTCCTCTCATCGCCTCGCCTCGCCCGATGCTCCTCACCCAGGAGACGTTGAAACTACTGTTAAACTAATAAATTGGCTTGCTGATACACAGACGGGGCTGTTAAATATGGGAAATTATCTAAAAACGTAACGTACACGGCCAAAATGATCAACGGCAGGAACATGGAGATAAAAGTGGGATTTTGTTTTATTTTTTTTTTAAAAAAGAGCTTTTTAATTATCCTGTTAATACTCTTGATCTTAAGGCAGATCATATTAATGTTTCTGAGTCTTTATCTGTGTTCAAATGTTTGTGTTCAAACCTAAAAGCAACCAAAACAGGATTTTAAAGTGTCATCTAAAAACCAAAATGTTCTGCAGACAAAAAAAAAAAAAAAAAAAAGAAATCCTCTAATGGTTCCAGGAGATAGATGGTGAAAGACGAGGCAAAACAAAAAAAACTCCTGGAAATTCAAAAGCAACACGAGGACCCGACATGCCTCTCAACCCCGCTGCCCTCCTGCTGGCTAAGAAGTCACTGTGTTCGCCTCAAAACTCGCCTCATTGGTCAGATGAGTTTCCGCACATTTCACCACACACAAAAAAAAAGAAAAAGAAAAGGGGGGGAAGGGTGCTACCGCTTTTACCGACATATCATCCCGCTCATCTGTGCCATTTTTCATCAAACATAAACACATAAAAAGTCACATGAAATGCACAGAACGACAATTAGCGGCATCGAGATGTTCACGTCCGCCCGCCTCTCTCTTCTCGGCTCACTGAACCTTTCCTCCTGACCCTCTTCTGTTTTTTTATTTTTGTTATTTGGAGTGCGTGTCCGTCCGGCTGCTCGCTGCAGTGCGTGTTTTGCAGCGGCCGTCGCTCCACCGCGGCACGCACACACACACACACACACACACACACACACACACACACACACACACACACACACACTCACACACACACACACACACACACACACACACCGGGGCGGCAACAGGAAGGAGCTGTGAGGACCGGGGGTGGTGCTGCTGTGCCTGCTCGGGTTATGTGGGTGGCTGCAACAGATTGGTTGATATCACACTCTCACCTCGGGGGGGATAAAGGACCGGGAGGCGTGGTGGGTTTTGGACCACTGTGAGTGTGTGTGTCTGTCTGTGTGTGTGTGTGTGTGTGTGTGTGTGAGAGTGAGGGATTGTGGGAAATACAAAATCCTCAGATTGCTGAGTTTGGACGCCGTGACCCCACGCCGACCCCCATTTCCCGTCTCAATTGCCTCAGCGTGCGCTGGGCTCCATTTCACAGCACCGCTGTTTCTTCTCTCGTTCCGCAATCATGTGGACTCATGTGGGACTCCACACCGTCGACATCTCTATCGTCACGAGTAAATAGTGACAAGGGGTCATTGTGTGATCGCGTGTTACGAAGTCTTGCGATCTCTAATGGAGGAGAGTCTCGCATTAATGACGATCAGGCCGAAGATTCAGCTGGATGATTGTGAATTAAATGCAGAAAAAACACTTGTTTTGTCTGATCAGCTGAGGCGTCCGACGACGCGGTTACGAAACACGCTATCGGCACCGTTTCCGCTCCACGCGGCGACGTAACGGTCTCCGAGTTGTTTCCATATTGTTTTTAACACTCCTGTTACCGATCTCAAACCACGTTATTCCTAACGAGCGTGTTTCCGCCATTGTTGTAGGTAAACACAAAGTCTACCTCAGGCCTTCAAAGTATGAATGTTATCTTGAGATGAATAAATGAGCTCGTATGTGTGACTAATATAAAGTCCTGCGTTACTGTTTTTTGTTTTTTTTGCAGCCTGATCTGATGAGATCTCTGTGTGCTTGTATTCCAGCAGACATTTTAAAAAGATATTACAGCATTCATAAAAAAAACAACTGAAAAACACATGTCTGTTTCTCTCTTTTATGTGAACGTAGCCATCTAAAATCAGCCATCACACGCCAGATCAACGGTGACATCTGTGAGGAAATTAGATCTTTTTAAAAGGCAACGTTACCACTTCAAAGCCATCCTCCGAGATCGATCGTCACACGACCTAAAGGCAGCGGCTGCTTTGAATACGCTCCTCAAGTTTCCCTTGTTTTGGTTCGTGTTGTCTAAAGTCGACATTACATCTCTGTGGTTGAATCCGATTAAAATAGCTAAAGAAGTCACGCCCCTTTGACATTTTCTGCAGTTTTATTTTGTCTTTATCCTCTCAGAATCCAAATTTCACCCACACTTGTTTTCAAATATTCATCATTATGACCTCTGAAAGCTATTTGATTGTTTACCATAAAAAATAAAATAAAAGTGCATTAGAGGGCTATCTGGTGCGCAGCCATCAGCTTTTATGTGTTTAACATCGGTGCCATTTTTTCTCCTCTATTTAGTAGGAGCAAGTTTTTTTGGAGACCGAATGAGAACATTGTTTCAGGCAAAATTCAATCAAAATAGTTTTTTGAGTAAAAAAAACAACAAACAATTGAAATATTTGATAGTAAAAAACAAAACATTTGTGGGATTGGGAGCGTCTTAAAGAGTTGTTGTTAAGTTCCAGTTGGAAAAAGTAATCCTTTACTCATAGCAACAACATTATCAATCCTCTCCAGGTGTATTACGGCTAATTTGTGGTAAAGTCTATTAGTGCTGCGTGTTAAAGGAGGATCCGGCCGGAGAAAACAACAACAAATCCAGGCTCAGATTGATGGTGCACGCGTGTGCTATTGCAACTGCGGACCATCTCAAGTGAAACTAATGAAAGCGGAGAGAGAGTGGGCCTCGGTGCATGACCATTAGTGATAGTGAATAACATCCAATCTGGACAAATTACGCTGGGTCTTGATCACGCACTGTTTTCCCTTCAGACAACTATTTCTTCCCAGGGCCATTTTTGTACCGCTCTCCGCTCCCGGCCGGAGGTGTTTGTCGCCGACACCCGACACGCGGCCACATCGTGACCCCCGGGCGCCACTCACAACTCACGCGACGGCACCGAAATACAATTAAAGCGGAGCTACACATCCCCCAATTTGCAGCACCTATAATGTCACGGCTGTTACCTGAGCAATCAGTGCCTCCTAAATTCCATTATGAACAACGGCGACATTTTACTTTTTTTTTTTTTAACGACGGCTGGAAAACAGTCATTTTCCTGCGCTGTCTCAATCAGTCACAGAGCAGGTTGGAATCAGAAATGTAGAGAAAGGAGCCTCTTTTCTATTCCAGTTGCACTCCACAGTCCCTCTAAATCACCCCTAATGGGCTGGTGGAGGGAGCACACTCTGTATCACTGTATCAATCATTCACTCTGTTTTCCTCCTCCTGGAACCATCCACAGGATCACTTTGGTGCTTTAATGAGCCATTACAATTCCTATCAGACGATCTCTGTGCCATGTGTGTGTGTGTGTGTGTGTGTGTGCGTGTGTGTGTGTGTGTGTGTGTGTGTGTGTGTGTGTGTGTGTGTGTGTGTGTGTGTGTGCGCGCACCCAGTGTTTGTACATGAGTGGCATGCATGCTCTAACTGTTGTGGACTTACACTCATGCTGATATTAGATTGTCTCCGCAGAGTTTCTGAGATAGCAGTGATCTCTTGTCTATCTATTTCTCACCCACTTTCGCTCTCTGTTGGTCTCGCTCTGTGTGAATGTGTGTGTGTGTGTGAGTGTGTGTGTGTGTGTGTGTGTGTGTGTGTGTGTGTGTGTGTGTGTGTGTGTGGCGGACAGTGGGCATGGGTTATAATTGCATTGCGTTGCCATCCCACTCGGTCTCTACACCCATCTGTCTCTTTAATATCCAGCTAAGCACTCTTGACCTTGAAGCATCGCGGCAACACATCCGCGGCCGACTTCTCTGAGAGACCCGCAAAAAAACGATGGATGAGGGGGGAGGGAGGGGGGGGAGAGGGGGATGATAGAAAGACAGGAAGAAGAAATGGGGGAGCAGAAAAACAAGGCGCAAAAAAAAGAAAAAAAAAGAAAGTGTTGTCTGGGAGACAAAAGGTGAACGAGAGAACATGATGGATAGATCCAGGCGGTGCGAGAAGTATCATATGGAGGAAAGCAGAGTGAATCGGACAAAGAGATGCCTTCAAGGTCACCAGTGAATTCATTCGATTTCAGGCCGACGTGATTTTTTTTTCTTTTTTCTTACAAAAGGTCGCCCACACGGACTTCAGCAAAACGTTGTTATTTCAACGGAAAAACATGCAAGATTAGCCGAGGAGTCGAGGAACCAAACAGATATCTTCATTTGCCTCCTGGCGTTCCCTTTATGCTGCTCAGAGGGATGGTTCGCTGTCGAAGCAGTGCCTCTCGGCTGTCATAATGAATATTTCAGCAAACTCCTTTTTCACTGTATAATAGCAGCGCGTATGCCTTAAAGGTACAGCTCGCAATTACATCTTCAATCTAACCTCAGCTTATTTGATCAGATGTTTGAGTACGGTTAACAATGATTTACCTCCATCCAGGGAAAGTTTGCAATGCAACATGAATATTTATCCGGGCAAAGTTTGCCGAGGACGCACGCTTTCGTTCCACAAAACATCCAACAGCCGACTTTAAGTTGAGGCTTTAATGCCTCCTTCAAGACAAAGTATGAGTCTTTGACACAGGAGACCAGCGCTTGTGATCCATCTCCTTCCACATGTCGATGGTCAGTCTCTAAATCAATACACAAATCTAGTCCTGACTGAAAGAAATGTGACACACCTGGGGTCTATTTCAGCATTACTGATTTATTTATTTAACCTGTCGGAAAGAATGATGCTGTCAACGCGATCGATTCCCGAGTGGACGATCTCCCCTCAGCTCCCTCCACCTGCGTCTGCTCAGCACCATCAGTACAGCAGAGTTTTAAGCTCCGCCCACAGAGAGACACACAGAGATCAGAGGACAGAAACGCGGCAGAGACTCTCACACGGAGCTGGAAACAAACGGCTGCCCACAAACGAGGTAAATAACATGAATACAATATTTTTGGCTGGACTGCCACAGAGGGGCTAACTACGACTATATGATATATGACTATATCTATGATTTGACCAGACAACCTTATTTTCTCTGGTAGCTCTCTTAATATCAAAACTACAGGAATAACATACTTCTTCGCTGTGTGTCTCTGCGCCCTCTTATCAACTCAATGTCATACATAAAGGATAAGGATAATTCTGGGCCAATCTGGCATTTCAGGTGTACTATAGTGGGATGACTTATTAAGAAAATGTTAACTCCCTGCAGCATGGTTATCTTTATTGAGAAACAAAGGATTAGTAGCATGATTGATGGGCCTTGTCTCCGAGGGATTATGCTGTAGAGCACCACTAATTGCTCTCTCTTGCTCCCTCCGCCTCTATTTATCTCCCTCTTTCTGTCTCGTTCCTCCATCCACATCCGTGCCCGTGGCCAACGCAATATACTTTTAGCTATCACCTTCGCCATCGGAGCTGGGTGGTTACCGGGTGTCACTGTCAGCACCGGGGCTCCTGGGTAAGCACTGAAAAGACCGAACTGTCCTTAAAGTTACAGCCAGGGGACTTCATTTTACATTCAGGCTCAAGTGGTTTGTTGAACACGTGCCAGGCCCGAGCCAGGAAGGACGGAGTAGGGAGGGAGACCACAGCCCGTATGGGCCCGGTAACGCACCGTGTAATGGACTACTGTACAACTGGAAATAATGTGCTGAGTCATTTAGGAAAGCTATTAAGCCGCCTGGGTGACTTTGAAATTCACTAAGCCTGTTCACCCTCTGCATTTATTCAGGAATAGGGCAGTTTCAGCCCCCAGCTCGCAAGATCCCCCCCCTCCCTCCTCCTCCTGCCCCTCCCTCCCCCTGTTCTCCTCTTTTGACATCTTCCCAGCTAAATACTGAGAAGAAACTTAATTACAAATATAACTGAGGGTAGAGAAGGCTTATTATTAGGTGGCATGGAAAAAAAAATTGTATGGCTTTTTCTGCCAGTGAAGCTCTATGAAACACAATACAGCTGTGTACCCCCCCCATCCCCCTCCCTACCTCCCTTTCCCCCCGCCTCCTCCAATACTTAATTGAGCATGTGTTGTATTAACCTTGAAAGAATTATGGCGATTCTATTTTCAATTAATCTTTCCTACTTGAGAAGACGTACAAATTACAATGGGATGAAAACACAATGTTGCTGTCACTGAATATTTCTTCGGCAACAATAGGCGACTTGTTTTTTTTTTTTTTTTTTCTTTCTTTCTTTCTTTCTGCGAGACATCCTAATAGGTCACCCGACTGCTAAGATCACTGCTGCTACATCAGACGGCAAGAAATAATGTACGCCAGCTTCACAGGCCGCTAAAGCACTTATTGAAATGACTGAAGTTATCGCACACCTTCCTATGAGCCACGTGCGTCCATGTCATTCATCATTAAACCATCCTCTATCGCAGGGCCGACGCAGAGGGGTTGCAATAAAGATACAGTACGTGCTGAGAACCGACTTGCCGCCACACATAGAAGCAGAAATAGTGGAAAATAAAGTTTCAAATAGCATTTTTCATGACCTGCCTGAACCTCTGGTGTAAATGACGTCTCACCTCGGGCAAAGCTGTAGGGGAGGTTTCACAAAGATGCCTGTTCAAATCAAAATTTCGACATTATTTTCTTGAAAGAAGTGATGCTAAATGGAATTTTTTTTTTTTTTTTTTTTTAATGTATGTATACATATATAATACAAGCACACGTGAATCCCGGCCCCTCAGCATCCACAAGCTGCGAAACTGACTGCTTACCAAGCGGGCCGGCAGGCCATAACATGTAAAGCCACGTGCAGGCCAGGTTGTGATGTTGTTCAATAATGGATGCGGCGCTTTACATTTTTTCCTCTTTTGGAATCAGGTTCAGAGGAGAAATATTCACAAAGCCCGGCGCACAAAGGTGATATGAGATGGGGGTGAAAAAAAAAAGAAGGGGAAAGCAAGTTAGAAATCATCAAAAGAGGGGTGTGTTTGTGTGTGTGTGTGTGTGTGTGTGTGTGTGTGTGTGTGTGTGTGTGTGTGTGTGTGTGTGTGTGTGTGTGTGTGTGTGTGTGTGTGTGTGTGTGTCTGTATACTCTTGAGCAAACTGGTAGCCATGGGCATTAAGGATTTGCTCTGAGTACAGGCTCCAAAGAAAGCATGCCAGTGTCTTGGATATTTAGGTGTTTGAAGCAGACACCCGAACTACTTTCAAAAGATACTTAAAAACTTTTCTTTAAAGGCCGTCTTAGATGACCTCTTCAATGGTTGTAGTCATCTTTTGCATGCTTCTGCTTTTACTGTGGCATCTTAATCTTGCAGTGCCATCGGGTTGGCAATCAGCGCTAAGGTGGATTACACCTTACGTGTTAAGGTGTTGGCAGTAACTAGGTATTACTACCAGGCGCCATTAAAAACAAGGCGAATGACACAGGACAACTGACAGCATGAACTATTTAATTTTTTTTTTTTACTGACTACTTCAAATTTCGATTTTGTTTCTCGATGCTGTTTTTCTTACGCTCCTCTCACCTCATTTGGTCTCGGCACACGACCGCCCAACTCATGCTAAAAGAGAGTTTTGCCTACTTAGAAGCTTGTCCAAGTGGGAATTGTTGGGTTTCTCTTTATAATATTTTAAAGTCTTGACCTTTATATGTGAAGTGTCTTGATATTACTTATGATTCAGCTCCATATAAATAGAATAGAATATAATTTTCTTCATTTATTTTCATCTTGTCTATCTTTTTCTTAATAAGAGTCTCTTCTTTCTCCAATTCAGTCAGATAACTTGTGAGCTTCTTTGGCTCGGGAGGGGGGGGGGGGGGTTGAACCACATGCAGCTGTAGAAATTCGAGAACAATGAGGGTATGATTTCAGGGAGTGTGCCACGATGACTGATAGCATCTTAAAAAATACAATCCCAACATAAATTTATTATCAACTTTTTAAATCTTTGTGATGAATGTCCTGCTCTCGTGGTATAATGAAATACCGGCAGCCTCTGGGGATTCGTTCAGTAATTAGTCAAGTGAAGACGACGTGTCTCTAAAGGCAAAATAAAAATCACCTTCTAGTGTCAAAGCGAACAGAAGTTTAGGCTTCGACAAAAGGACTCTCCGCTGCTGCGTATTTGCTTTTGTGAGGTCATGGATACAAAAATGGCTGACAACCACTGATGGAGCCCTCCATCACTCATATTGTGCATGTGTGTATCCATCATTGCCTCCATCCATCAGTACTCTTTAGTCTGGTTAATCACACTGAGCAGTGAATGACTCACAGTAGCAGGGGTTACCTCCAGCTAGAGCTAATTTAAGGGGCGGACACAGCAGCTCCATGGGATCCATTTTTAGGGCTCTCGCTGAGAAACACATGCCATCACGGTTTCTCCTATTACTCATACTTTTCGTCATATTCTTCCTTGTCAAAAGCCTCTTTGAAACGCCGAGACTGAGGAAAGAAATGTGAGAAACTTGTGAGTCATTGAAAAAAAAAAAATACACTTTGACCGCTTGTAGTTAGAACTGGATGTTTGCCCTTCGATGTTACCGAGCGCTCCTCACCTAAAACCGTCATTCATTTATTATGATTAACGGCATCACTCACTCTGCTTTGATTTCCTTGACGAGAATGTTTTTTGATCTGCATCAAATTCTTTCGCTCTTGATACACACATTAGCTACATGAAACTATTCCTCCGCCTCCTTTCAGTCTTCACATGAAAACTATTTGAAGAGAAATGATGGAAGCAAAAAGAAGTAACTTTCGGTCTCCAGTTCACTCGTAGTGGAATCTGAAATCTTTTATTCTGCATAATGTATTGAGGAAAAACAGCATTCAATTTGCTTAAAGAGGACAAATACACAAAACTCCAGATTCAGGGCAGCCATTGGATCTGTTGAAGGACACATTTTTATTGGCTGCATTCGGCAAAGGATCAGCAGTCTAAAATGGAATATATATCTACAGCTCCTCTCTCCGTTTTACCGCTCCCTTCTTGCTCCCATATTATGGCCGAATAAATTTTCAGTGCCTTGGCAGTTGGTAAAACTTTTAACCGATATCGAAATTGTGGGCTCCTTTGGGATTTTTATTCCCACAGTCCCCAAGACAAAAACAGGAATATCCACAAATAGCTCAACGGTAACCGTGTTCAATTCTCGTGACAGGGCAGCGCCTCCCCGACAAAACTCCACCCAGCTATGATCCTTCAATTGTCTGCAGAGCCAGATATGCACCAGGTAAGCCCTTCCCCTGCTCTTTATTTCTCCCCAGAGGGGTCACGGCTTAGTCTTTCAAGGATGGACAAGCTAAATGGTGCTTTGGTGTACCATAACCGCGTCTCCGGAGACCCAAGGACGCCATCTATTTGACACTTTCACCACATCCGTGGACTCTTTATTTCATCTCTCAATTATCCACGACTTCGCTGCTAAAAAACACGAGGCGCCCGTCTGTGGCGTTCGGCGCCTCCTCCCCCTTCCCTCCGATCTCCCCAAACTCAACAGGGCAACCGTGCTACCCCGTGATGGGTTTCAGAGCGGGAATAAAGGCTCACCGTGAGCAACCCTTGTCTAACTGGTGGGAGACAGCTGGATTAGAAGCAGCGGCGGCCCGAGAACATCCCAATTAAAATCAAAGCAATCACCATCGCAGAGAAGTCATTAGATTGAGAGGCTGTTTGAGGCTAAACGCTATAATAATGCAGGAGCTGCAGGATTTCAAAAGCCTGTCAGACACTGATTTCATACATTGGAAAGTTTGATGAATAGAGCCTTGTGAGAGGCAACTCTTGAGCGCCGCACTATTACCGAAAGCTTTGCTGGGGATTAGAGAGAAGACAGAAGCTTTCATTCCTTCAGTAAGTCAATGTATGAATAATTTACTCAGTGGGTATCTGTGCGAGCTCCCCCTGTAAGCCCCGGTAATGTTTTATTTGTGTGTTTTCTGTCAAAAGTAATCTAGCATCCGGAGTCGTGAAAACAGTCGGTTGAGATGCGCCGAGTGCGCCGGGCCCCCGTGCAGCTCTCATAATACCCGTTTGATGTGACATTTGTTGTCAGTGATAATTAGCTTTTCGCTGGACCACACCCGTCCCCCGTCCCACGATTAGGACGAGCGCTGATAAGGAATGCAACAGGGAGGTTTTGTCTCTCGTTATCTCGCCGTCTTTGGTCCGTCTCCCTTTCTTGCTGATGGCAGTTTGAGTTAAACAATAATTGAATCCGGGCTATTTGCAACCTGGATGTTATTTGGACTTAGTTTGACCAAATGCTTCAATGAGTTTACGATAACATCCTACTCAACCTAAATTAGCGCTGAGGTTCGGGGAAGATAGCAACTTTTAGTGCAACGAGGTCCAGAGGGGGAAAGAACGTTTGTGGAGTTGTGAAAAGTTTCACTATTGCACCTAAAATAGTTGCAATTATCCCTTTTTGCACACGAAAAGTGGAACAAACTTAAAGCCTTCCTATTTTCCTTCTACTTAATGAGTCGCTTTTAAGATATAATCTTGTGATAGCTCATCTTTCAGTGAGATCTCAGAAATGATCTAAATAAAGCTGATGTCTAAACAGATTTTTTTTTTTTTTTTTTAATTTTATGAAAAAGCAACCGAGTTGAAATAAACCACGATTAATTATCCATTAAATTAACACAGGCTGACAGTCTCTGCCTTTGGCTGCATTTCATTCAGAGTCATGCGTTGGGAATTCCCAACTGATACATTGCAATTACAACCTCTCTGTGCTCCAATGGTCCAGCACAAGGGAGGAAGAATATCATGAAGGAAATGGAGAAAAACATGGTCCTGACAGGACATTTCTATTTACGTCTAAACTCCCTTTTACTTAACTCGACCTCTAAAAACTGTGGCTCATGCACTCCGCTCACCGAGCTTTAATTCAACCAATGAAACGATTTCCGCGTCCCTTGCATCTCTGCCTCGACATAATACTAAAACGCCAATCAGCCTTTTCCTCTCGCTCTCTCCGACACACACACACACACACACACACACACACACACACACACACACACACAATGCACAGGAAATCCACCGTACGCTCCCTTTATTTGTGTCACAGCATCGCAGCACCAAAGAAAATCCACACATGGTATCGACACACACAGACACACAAGTGATGGACACACAAGAGCGAGAGCGAGAGAGAGAGAGAGAGAGAGAGAGAGAGAGAGAGAGAGGCCCCAAACACCAAAACAGTATTAATCCCCTGAGGAGGTCTCTAAAAGGGTTTCTCAAAGCTGATTTCCACCACACACACGCTTTTCAGGTCAACACTGTTTGTGGTGCCAATGGTGCTGAAGCATTCAAGCTTTACGCCCTCACCTTTCCACTCTGCTACTTCCTATTTCTTCACCTCTCTCATGCAGTCTCCCCTCTCCCCCTCCTCCTCCCTTTCCCCCTCCCTCCTCTCTCTTTCTTGTGTGCTCTCTTTTTTCCCTCCTGCATCCCTTCAGCCATTATAAGACAATGTCCTCTCTGTAGCTGACAAAGCGGTTTGGAAATTACATCCCGATGAGTATTTTTTTTTTTATGTGTTTTTTTTTTTTTTGTACATAAATCATGTGATGAAATGCAGGTTTGATGTAGTGCAGCTTTGCATGTTTGGAGTGATGAAAAGAGGATTAGAGCAGACAGTTGTTGTCTTGACTTTTCTGCTTCACAGCCATTGACCTGGCTCACATTATATATTTTCCCAAAACGCTCCCCTTTCCTCCATTCACGCTGTAAAAATGCAGAGGTGGCGTTTCTATATTTATATGCATCTTACTCTGCAGACACTTTTGGAAATCCTCCATTTTTAGGTGTGGAAACATGCCGACTCAGACGGCGTGGTAGATCGGTATTTGCAGTGTAAACAACAACAACAACAACAATGAGAGGAACACTGCCCTACTATTTATTTCAGTGAGGTTTCTGTCATCACGCAAACAGAGCCGAGCTCTGAGCCAAACGCCTCCACCGGCGTCTTTACTAGCACAAAGTGGAAACACCAACATGTTAATATTCATCACATGTAATGTTGAACTTGTTAAACGTCTTAGCTTAAATGTGTTGAAATACTAACACGTGCTAATTAGCAATTAGTGGGTTACTTTTGAAATGTAATAATAAATAATGACGTTACTTCATGAAGGAAGATAACTTATTACATTTAGTTTTTAATTTCTCTGATAACAGGTGTTATCAAACACTAAATATGGAGTCCCCCAGGGGTCCGTTTTGGGACCAATTTTATTTTCCTTGTATACGCTCCCCTTTGGACAAATTATGCACAAAACACGGTGCTTCCTTCCAGAGTTACGCTGATGACACTCAACTATACCTGCCCGTTAGTGTCTCGGTTCCCGGCATGCCGAGTTTATCTACATGACTGCCTTGATGGCGTGAAAAGCTGGATGTCACAAAATTGGTCCGCCACACTTAACCAAACAAATCCACCCATCTGCTGGCCCGCTGGTAGAGTACTTTACACCTGTCGCAAAAAATATTGGTGTTTGGTTTGGTAGCGATTTGAGTTTCGAACACCAAACCAGAAAGCTTGTGCAGTCCTGTTTCTATCACCTTCGAAATATCTCAAAAATCCGTCCTATTTTAATATTTCATGATGCTGAGACCGTATTACACGCCTTCATCTCCTCACGCCCGGACTACTGCAACAACCTCTTCACCTGCCGCAATCAAAAATCCATCAGTCGACTTCAAACTGCACAGAACTCAGCTGCCAGACTCTTGACTGGAACCAGGGAAAGGCACCACTTCCCATAGATCCTAGTATGTTTTAGAATTGATTTTAAGATTTTACTGTCCGTTAGTACGATATCCTCAGACAAAAAAAACTTGTTCCCGAGACACGTCTTAAAACTTAAGGGTGACAAAGCATTTTCAGTGAGAGGCCCCAAGTTAAGAAAAATCTCTTCTTAAAACATACTTTTATCGGAGAGCCTTTGCTGATTTTAGTGATGAACCCTTATTTCTTTTATACTCCTGTTTTAATTCGTTTTTATTGGTTGTTTTATATGATCATTGTGTTGATAAGACTTATTAGAATTGACTTGTTTTGTTTTAATGGCTTATTTTATGTGAAGCACTTTGTTACTGGAGTTTAGAAAAGCGCTACACAAATGAAGTTTATTATTATTGTGTGTGTATATATATATATATATATATATATATATATATATATATATATATCTGCAAGCACACAGTCAGACTATTTAGTCATCAGAATGGAGTAATTCTACTGGTTCCCCTCATATTGTTGCAACAGATACACGCACGCCAAACAAAAAAAACAAAAAAAACAAAAATCCCTTTTTCCCCAACTTTCTACATTTTAAAAGGCTACTCCTGTCAGGAAAAGGCTTTGCGGTGTTTAGAGATCTTACACTCCCTGAAACTCACGGCTGTAGTATATCAACTAGTGTTGTTGGATCATATTTCATCATCTTACTGATGCCTGAAACAACATGCCCTCACCAACACAGGGTTGTTTTCAGTCTGAACGCCCGTGGACAAAAAGGGCCGAGACGAAAAGGAGAAAGATGTGTTCTCAGATTTATCCATCTCATATCTCCCTCCCTTCCTTCCTCCCTCCTCCCCATTCCCCACTCTGTCAAAGCCAATATGTTTTGCATTTGAATCACAGTTATTTAACATAAATCGAAGCAACTTTAATCAACAGCAAAATAAATGCATGATGCCGCTCTGTATGTAATTAGTTGGAGGTCTTTAGCTTATCTGTTTTTTTAAGACCTCCAGGCTCAGTAATGGGATAATTAAAATCGATACAGTGGCATCATTGCATGTGACTTCCTCTTAGATCTGATTTCGTAGGGTCTGATAGGATGCTCGGCACAACACGGAGGTAAACGGAGGAGGAGGAGGATCTTTTGTCCTTGTGCCAGCTTCTTATGTTCGTCTTGGCAACAATGATGTTTTTGTCAGTGACTATAATTGAAAAAGTCTAAAAAGTAATATTGTTTCTACACCAAATAAATTAGCGAATACCTGTACAGAAATAATAAAATATGATACCCGGACAGTGCCGCATTTTGCTGCTATACAGAAAAAAAAATCCATCTATGAAAAAATAAGCCGTGCTATCAGCTTCACGATCACGTTTCTTTTTTTTTTTTTTTTTTTTAGTTTATCCAATAGATTTAGACTGGGTGTCTGATACCAAAAGAGACACATTTTTATCTCAGTCTCCACAGGACCATGACATTTTCTGAAATTTAAATAAAAAAAAAAAAAAAAGACGTATTTTTTTAGTGGACGAAAGCATTAGAGCGAGGAGTTTCTCCAGCAGGACGTGGAAGTAGTATGGTAATGGATGAATCCGGCACTGTTACGACTTCATTTCCTCCGCCTGTGATCCATGACAGCAACGTATTCTCTGCGCCCCCGTTTTATGCTCACCCCCATCACGCTATTTTACACCATCACCTCCTGTACATCCCACTTCATCCCCCCCCACCACCTTGTCTGATTCATGGAGCGGGGTTTGGCGCGCCGACAGTCCCGACCGTCTGATGTGCTTCTGCTCCGTCTCCGCCCCTCTTCTCAAAAAGCCCCCATTTTTTTCCCGGGCCAAACCCGACCAGAAGGGCCGCAACACTCATCGTTTTTACAACTCACACGGTTGTTTTTTTTTGTTGGTTTTTTTTGCCGTCAGGTGTTCGAGGTTCTTTGGAGGGTGAGAGATCAAGGTTGCAACGTGGTGCATCTGCTACCCTTTTTTTTCCTCTTTTTTCCTAGATTACGTTACGACTGCGGTCGAGTAGGAAAAAAAAGCCACAACGGACAGAAAGCAAGAAACCGAAGGCTAAAAATAAATAAAAAGACATTTCTTTTTCTGTGTGGTGTTTTCACAGGAGTTGCTGACCTTCTAAGTGAAGAATTAGAGGCTCATGGCTTCTCTGGAAACCATTAACTATTGTGATTTTTGTCCACAACTACCGAATGGCATTATGCTTTGGGGGACATTTATCAAGGCGGGATCAAACAGGTGTATTTTCAACTTTAAATACGGGGCGCTTTTATGCAAGGAGAGGCTGTGAAAATGTAACGGGAAACACAATACGAGGAAACAAAAGATGATGCAATATCAAATGGGAGTTCAGCTCTGGAAGCGTACCTCGATAAAGAAAAAGCAGTAAAGTGCTTTAGTGGCGGCGCTTTTGTTTTGATGTTTGTTTGGAAATGAGTCTTCGCGAGCCGCGTTCGCTCACCTGCTCTATTGATTAATTGCATCTTCTAATTGCCTTCTTTGTATACTCGGCCTGTTCTTTTGTCAGTATTGCTTTTATCTTTTCAAATTCTTAAGCAAAATAAAAGACAAACATTGTCAGTTTTACAAGTTGGGTTTAAAGCTGCCTTAAACTGTGTTTTTGATACGAAAAAACTAAAACGACTCATTAAAATTTTTAGGAAAATGAAAATCAACATCAAGAAGAAAAAAGAAAAAGAAAAGTATTAAAGCCAAACTGAAATATCGAACAAATAATTTAAAACGGTGATTAAGAGTTTAAAACTCTATTATATTAACGCGGATAAAATAACTCGCTTCCAACTGAGAATCAACACGCTGATCTGATTGTGTGCCGTCTGCGGCTCATTATGAATCGCTGTGTCTTGGTGCATGTTGATGGTATGGAAAACAGGGTCACTTCAAATTATGCCTGCCCTGCTCGTCTCCTATGTTATTTTGGATCCTATTATCAGCCTAAATAATTTAATCCTCACCAACGATTTAAAACTAATCAGCTGTTGCACATACATTCACCTGCCCAACTTACAGTTAAATAGTTTATTAAAACGAAGTACAATTTCAATCATAGCGGAGGATCATAGCCCAGCTATTGTCAGGACAGCATCGCCACAAGGTGAAAGGACACATGATTAGATGGTTTGAATTATTCATTTTTCATACATTCACTTTGGCTGGCTTGTAGAGGACTCAGGGCTGCTATTAAACATTTTGCTTGCCACTCCTTTAAAAAAACAAAACAACAACAAAAAAAGAGTGTCTTTTCTGTTTTTATGTTAATAATGAAATAAAAGAGGCGGAGGAGCAGTAAAGTACTTGATACGTCAACGATTCTTCTACGTTAACAATGGGTGTCCGTTCATTTACGCTGTACTCGTTCTATTATTACAACCAACAGACGGTGAACAAATGGAGAAATCGAAGGGCACAGTGTCGTTTCGGCGGCCACTCAATACGACGTGACAGCCGAACAAAACCCAGAAGAATTACAGGATATGACGAGAGTGACACATCAGCGGGGAGCGGCGTGCGAACGCTGCCAACACGAACGCACAAAGCAAACAAAACAACGGCCTCAACTGCCGTCTTTCACTTGTTATTCATGAATGTCTGATTGTAAATCGAAAAATAAAAATTGAATTAGAACAATGAGATGACATCACCGAAGTAGATTGTTGTTGTTTTTAGAGTGGGGGGGGGGGGGGTGCAATTGTTCCAGCTCCAGTTAATGCTCGGTTACAGTGCATGCTTATTGTAATTGGCCAAGCCTCGATGAGATCTCTTAACGAGGACTGTCACTTTACTGAGCCGTATATATTAAAACAAAAAAAGACAAACCTTTTAGTGGTTTGTACTTGCGAAAAGGGGGAGGAGGAGAGAGGGGAGGGGGCATTTAAAGTCACGAATCGGTCGTCGAATGTTCGCCCGAGTCTCCCGGCCCCGTCAGCATGACAAGCGCATTAAAAAAAACAGCTATGACAACATCAGTGTGTAAAACAATACAGGTTTTTTTTTCCCCACCCAGAGATGGCAGGTGACCTTTGACCTCAAGAAGCAACTGTGGCAGAAACCGCTCATATATTATCTTTTTATCTGCGTGTTTGTATGCATTTTTCTGTCGTGTGTGTGTGTGTGTGTGTGTGTGTGTGTGTGTGTGTGTGTGTGTGTGTGTGTGTGTGTGTGTGTGTGTGTCTTAGGTACGTGGGCGTGCGGAGATGTGCGAGGACTTGATCTTGAATCCGTGTGCCACCGCACACCTCAGAGGGAAAGCGTCGTGTTACTGATTAAAACAACGTATTATTAAGAGTGACAGCGAGACTGTTTTTTTCCTTTCATCACGACACTGAATATAAATTGGCATTTTTTTTTTAATTTTTTTTAAAAGTAGAGTTATGATTCCCGAGCTCTTACATGCCATACATATTCAATACAAATATTCTCTTCAAATATAAATTGGTCAGTTCACTCAATAAACACAGAACACTCTTGTGTCCGTGTGTCCCTGATGTCATTGCGGTGTCTAATATCCTTTGGGGAAAAAAAAAAAAAAAAAAAAGCTTTTGTTTGTAGTCACAAATGTGGGCCAGAGGAGCCAGAACCCATTTAGTTTCTACTAACAGTCAAGCACGTACACATACACATACATATATATATATATATATATATATATATATATTCCCACACACATGAACACATGTACAGTACACACACCCACACGCAGCCTCGGGGTGTCTGGTCCATTAGGGTGCTTGAGCCAAACAGATTCGGTGCACCAGCATGTGGGTGTGCACTCAGTTTGACTTACAGACTTTTACATCTCCGCATTTTTGTGGTTTCCAGATCCATTTTCTAGGATCGTTATAAACTTTCATCCTTGGCCTTCATGCGTGTGTGTTTCTTTCGTGATATTATTATTTTTTTTTTTTTTTGGTCATGACCCACGGTGTCGCCTGTGAAAAGATGGAGGTCAGTTCTAGTGTTTAGTGGAGGGAAAGTGAGCAGTTAAAGCGCATATTTGGAATATTTCATCAATTCAGGCAAAAACCTGAAGTGACTTAACTGGTGCAAAAACATCTTGAGAAAAAGATGGCTGAATGACGGCGCAGAAGAATATGTGACTACGATGTAATCACAAAGTCTGAAGGCAAAGTAAAGGCTGAATGACATCTTCATTTCACAGTAAACTAGAATGTTTTTTTCACAGTAAATTCAGTAAAGAAATGGAAAAAAATAAATAATGTTTTATTTACCTACTTTTGCACCGACATCTAAAATCTCATATGACGCTATAGAAAAAGGGAAAAAAAGGGGTTTGGTCATCCAGGTGTCAGTATTAAAGGACATTTTATAAGCTGGGTTGAGTATATGCACCTATCCTTTGGAAAAGTCTGGTAAACAGGGGTTTACTAGTTAAACTAACAAGAAGCACTACATGCGAGACACACACACAAAGCAATAAAGTAGGGCCCTACTTTATTGCTTCCTTGAGGATTGGAAAAGGTGGCTATGGGAGAACAACTCCCACTAAGTCTATCAACGTGATAGAAAAACAAAAGAATTGGACCCAAATAAATAAAAATCTAAGTTACGTCAAGGAAATATAAATTTGAGGCGAGCTGAAAGTAGAAACCTTAAAACCTTTCAAACACACAATCCATCCAAACACACTGGAGGTGTTGAGCCTCTGGAGACCAATCCTTCAACTGAGGACCAAACCAACCTCCTTGTACAACCTCCCAGTCAGGGTGAACGCCACCAGGTTTTAAGAACATCACAGGTGCAACAAACGGCTCCCGATGGGCGAGTCCGTAATCACAACCACTGTAAGATCACAACAGTAGTTTTGCTGCCTCACAGTATTTAAAACAAAAGAAATGAAAGCAAATCAAACACTTAACATGCAAAACATCCTAAAATGAATGAAACAAGCCGCATTTCTGTGTTTCCATATGCTAGTTTCTGCCTTCACTGGTAAAACTGAATATCAACGCAGAGTTGCACAATAAATTATTTCTAATTTGAGCTTGTTTTTAATTGGCTGCCTCCTGCTGTTTGATAATTAAGTTCTAATTACTTTGATGCGTGTATTAAAAGCAGAAATAACTTGTAACTAGATTATTCATCGTAAAGCTGTTTAATTCAAGTTTCATCCAACCTTTCGGGAATAAACTACACACTCAGTTAAAGTTGATACGCATCACAGTGAGAGGGAGAATGAGTGAGTAGTTTAATCAGCTGACGTGAAGACTGACTGGTGGTTGAGGAGTAGCAGCCCAAAGCGTCTCTGCTAATTGTGTTTCAAGTATTTATTCTGCTAATATGTCGCTACACCGTCATCATAATCATAATTGGGAGTTTATTTAAATTAATGGGGCCTATTTTCATTAAGTGGACAAAAGCAATCAGAAAACAAAACATACAACAATTTCCTAACGCGGCATCCTCAGCTGACGCAGCTGCTAATGATCACTGCACTTTTATATTTATGACAGCCGGCATCTAAACCGGGATGAATCCATATAAAACAGGTTGCCGGGGAAGATAGATGTTTGTGTCAATGTTTACTGTGTCCTCTGATGTGCCATCAAATACGCTGGCAGATGCTCCAGCAGACTGCAAAGCAAGCGGTGTCAGCAGCAGCACTGTCGGGAGCACCGGCGCCTCACAAGGGCAACGCGCTTTAAACTAGTTGTATGTCAGTTCAGTGACACAACCTTATGTTTGGAGGATGTGCACGTTAAATATTTAACAATTACAGAAGCTTTAAAAAAAAAAAAAAAAAAAAAACATAAAATAAAATGGTCAAGGTGCATTACATGTCCCCGAGCGAATAATGCATTATTAATGGAAGCCAAAGAAATGCGTCAAAGTGGGTGTTTTCATGGGAAAATTATGACATTGAACGGAAATATGAAAGGAATGAACTGCAAATGGGTGTAAAACATCCATTTAGGAACACTTAAAGGAGGTTAAAACACGATGCGTTTGGCTTGTTGCTAAATGAAAGTGTGTCAATACATCCACTGACGGTTTCTGAAGGTGCACAAGTAGGGGTACTTAAACGCTGCCTTAAACATGGCCCACCGGTGCTAAGTGGATATTCAGTTTCAAATAATAAACCGTCCACATGGGAGCACTTAAAACATGAATGAGCCTGTATTCACAGCGATGTGGGATTGCTGCATTTCTCGTTTTCAAGTGTTTACCACATTACGGGGTTGATTCACAAACGGGTGATGTTCTTTACCCGTGACATGGATCATAGAGGTTGTTTCATTCGTTTTTGAGAGAGAAAATCCCAGAATCGCTCTGAAAAAAAACAAATAAATTTTTGTTTCGAAAGGCAATTTCAAAGCAGTTTTCCTGCAAAAAATAAAATAAAAAAGACACACCCGCAATGAGTCAGACTTATAAATAATGTGTAAAGACAACAGGTTTAATGTTTTTTTTTTCACATCAGTTTGAGAGCCTCCGTGACTCAAAAGGAAATTGGAACAATACTGAAGGAAAACAAGCATTGATCTTCCAATAAATATCATCCCCGAGTCACGCTGGAGAGCAGCAAATATTAATCACCAGTCTGCCAGACATAAAAAAAAAATAAAATAAGGAACACACCAATCAACCATGAAGACATTCAGGAATGAGAGATTTCAGGTGTATACCGAGGTTATAAATAAATTTTTTTTAAAACACCGAGTTTGAGCAGATTTCCGTCCATCCAGGAACAGGTCAGAGATTGAGACTGACCAGAGAGTTGTTTTTGTCCCAGTGGGTTGAGGGAAACTCCCAGTAACAGACCATCACACAGCTGCAGACGCCCGAGGCAAACCTTTCCTCCTCACCTCCCGGACCTCCTCACTTTAAAACTAGGGCAAAACTTTCTGCTCGAGCCACAGATCCATCAGATATGACAGAGTGAGGACAACGTCGAGCTTCCTTATCGTTTCTCTTTTACAACGTACAAAACAGTCAGGTGACATTTTTTCTTTTTTTACAGCAAAGTTTCACCGCTACAAGTCTCCTCGCACCCCCGAACAGAATCAGCCACAACAGCCGTCGCAACCTTTTCTTATGTATCTCATGAAGGTGGTGATATTTCAGTTTGCAGAAAACAATAGTAATTAAATCCAGGCACGATATCAGTAATGTGAAAATGACATTTTCAGATCCTGCTTGTCTGATGAAACGTATTCTTGAATGAAAAATCTCCCGCTGTCTCTTTTTTTATACTTTGTGTGTCCACAGCCTGAAACATATCTTACTCTGCTGTGATGGAGCTCAGTTTTTGGTCTAAAAGCTATAAAAAAAAATAAAAAAAAACAAACATCAGTGAGCTACTGTCGCATTGAGTAACACAAACACACACACACACACACACACACACACACACACACACACACACACACTATCCTGCACCAAAATCTGCATGAAACCACAGCTGGAAATAGTCCCCAACACACGCACTTTTTATTTTCTTTTAAACTCCCGATTGAGTTTTTTGAAAACCACCGTGCTCAGCTGTTTTCAGAAATTACTGAGCCCACTCTTGAAAATTAAATCATACACATAACGGGTCTTTAAAGCTTTAGATCTTCACAGAGCCGCAGAGCAGGTGTGAATGTTAGGATACATACTAAGGACTTGATTATTTATTTTTTTAAATCACAGGACTATAGAATAACACGAGGCTTGTCTTTTAATCAAAAAATGTGAAGTACAACTCACTATTTCTAAGCACCATCTGGAGGCATCTCGACTTCTTTTGAGGTCCAATTGCCTTTGGATAACGCTTAAAAATACCGTGACCCGGATGACTGAGAATCTTCACCGGCTTTCACGGAGGAAAGGCATTATTTCAGTGACATCTCCAGTCATACCTATTACATGTTACATCTCCTCACTGGAGGATTTGAATAGAGCTGAAACCGAGGAAACGTTAAAACAAAAAAAACACTGAAAGGAGACATAAACAACTGCATCTCATGTCGGTTCCTTCTGCGGGAAAACGAGTCTTCAGGAGCCAATACTGCTGGTGGCTGTGACTGTGGGAGGTATAGCGGAGGGATGCGTGAGGAATATCCAGAGGTTGAAAGCCAGATGGATGCAGAGAGCGAGAGAGGACGGCGGTGAGAGATGAGGATGAGATTCGGTCCGGAGTGGAGGCATGCGGCGCCCGGTAGGTGAGGAGCGCGGCTTTGTTGGTGATTCAGTCACATGCAGGTGGCAGATAGAGATGTCTGAGTTAATGACGTCACCGTGGTGCAGCATGTTGGGCTGTTTAAAAAAAACAACAACATCATACCGTAAGGCAGATGTGTCAAACATACGGCCCGTGGGCCGGATCCGGCCCGCCAGGGGGTCCAGCTCGGCCCGCCGGATGACTTTGCTAAGTGTGAAAATTACAGAAAGACATAAATTGCATTTCTATGAGAATATGGAGGTTTATGAGTACAAACGTTTCGTTATTTTTTTTTTTAATCGATCCAGTAATTGCTTCAAAAACAGCGTAAATGCGACGTCTGCTCCGGAGGCAGCAGCGCTCGCTGCTAGGGAATCTGCAGAGGAGAGCTGGGGCAGATAAACAGTAGCTGAGTTTTTAGTCTTTATGTTTCTAGTTTATTGTAGAAAGACCTTGAAATAGGGTTTATCATCCAAAAACCTTCACCAATGATTTAAACATAGAGAAATATTGTTGTTATATATGCGTTATTATGCTATGAATTTACTGGTCTGGCCCACTTGAGATGAAAGTGGGCAGTATGTGGCCCCTTAACTAAAATGAGTTTGACACCCCTGCCGTAAGGTAACATCCTCTGAAATACAGTCTTCCATATCACATAATCTGAGCATAATTGTCATATTTGTGGCATAACTGTGAGAGTCATTTTCATTCACGTCTGTAAAACCAGCTGTATAACAGTGATTCAGTATTTCAATCAAAAGTCGTTTTCCATCGTTTGCGGTTTGACTGGCGTCTTTTTTTTAATGACGTAATCTCGTCTCGCCTCCTCCTTCTAATCTTGTTTTAATGGCTCGAGTGGAGAATTAGCGCCACCAACAGTTTACCTCGAGGGCGCTTTAACTGCTAATATTAAACCGCCGACATTTAGATGAGAAGTTATTCACATTGACGTGAGGCTTACACTGTAATTGTGGCATCAAATCAACAGGAAAAAAAAATATAAAATAGTTATTTGCAATTCTCTGTGTGACAATTACTGGTCATCTATCTATCTATTTTTTTTTTTTCTGCTGAAGTCCATCTTCAGCCATTATGAGTCTGTTATGTAAAACGGCCATTTTTCTATCTCACTCGTAGCTCAGAGAAAAAGACAGTCAGTTCCCTGGACCCGATGTACCGGTTGTGTAACACTGATGTATGGAGCCGCTCTGTGGAAAGAGTGACGAAGGACGAGCGTGACGGCGCCGACGATGTTTCTCCGTGTTCAACACTACTGGAGGCCGGTGGGAGCGGCGTAAATAAGCAACCGCCTCAACAATACATGCTTAATCGCGCTTTAGTCATTAAGGGTGGATACATATTGCAGGAGCGGATCTCGAGTGAAAACAAATGTTATACGTTGTCAGAGAGCATTCTGGTTCTATTAGTTTTTTATGACTTGCCAGATGGTAGCGTCGTAGCTCTGGGGAAGACGGCGTCACTCTGTCGGTCTGTCAAGCGGTCCATCATGTCGGTCTCACCCGAAATACTCCTTAAATGGGTTGCTGCTATTATTTCCATAAACATCCGAGTGACTTTTCTACTTTTTGCAACCAGAAGGTCAACGTTTTTACTCGGCCGTGGTTTACAAGGTTCATATTTGTGGTTTTGTTGGTACTTGTCCTTCTCGGGGATGAATTGTTATCGCTTTGCCACTTTCCTCGAGTGTAATTCTCAGGATCCTCAAAAACCACTTGTCAACATTTCAAGCCATCAGATGCGTTGGGTTACAGTGCATCCGATAAGTATTCACAGCGCTTCACTTTTTACACATTTTGTTATGTTACAGCCTTATTCCAAAATGGATTAAATTCATTTTTCCCCTCAAAATTCTACACGCAATATCCCATAATGACAAAGTGAAAATAGTTTGTTTAAATTTTTTGCAAATCTATTAAAAATAAAGAACGAAAATATAACGCATACATAAGTATTCACAGCCTTTGCTCAATACTTTGTTGAAGCACCTTTGGCAGAAATTACAGCCTCAAGTCTTTTTGAGTATGATGCTATAAGCTTGGCTCCTATTCTTGGGCAGTTTCTCCCATTCTTCTTTGCAGGACCTCTCAAGCTCCGTTAGGTTGGATGGGGAGCGTCGGTGCACAGACATTTTCAGATCTCTAAAGAGATGTTCAATCGGGTTCAAGTCTGGGCTCTGCCTGGGCCTCTCAAAGACATCACAGAGTTGTCCCGAAGCCATTCCTTTGTTATCTTGGCTGAGTGCTTCGGGTCGTTGTCCTGTTGGAAGATGAACCTTCGCCCCAGTCTGAGGTCCAGAGCGCTCTGGAGAAGGTTTTCATCAAGGATGTCTCTGTACATTGCTGCATTCATCTTTCCCTCCCTCCTGACTAGTCTCCCAGTTCCTGCTGCTGAAAAACATCCCCACAGCATGATGCTGCCATCACCATGCTTCACCGTAGAGATGGTATTGGCCAGGTGATGAGCGGTGCCTGGTTTCCTCCAAACATGACGCTTGGCATTCAGGCCAAAGAGTTCAATCTTTGCTTCATCAGACCAGATAATTTAGTTTCTTATGGTCTGACAGTCCTTCAGGTGCCTTTTGGTAAACTCCAGGTGGGCTGTCATGTTCCTTTTACTGAGGAGTGTCTTCCGTCTGGTCACTCTACCATACAGGCCTGCTTGGTGGAGTGCTGCAGAGATGGTTGTCCTTCTGGAAGGTTCTCCTCTCTTCACAGAGCAACGTTGGAGCTCTGTCAGAGTGACCATCGGGTTCTTGGTCACCTCCCTGACTAAGGCCCTTCTCCCCCGATCGCTCAGTTTGGCCGGGCGGCCGACTCTAGGAAGAGTCCTGGTGGTTCCAAACTTCTTCCATTTACAGATGATGGAGGTCACTGCGCTCATTGGGACCTTCAATGCTGCAGAAATGTTTCTGTACCCTTCCCCAGATCTGAGCCTCGATACAATCCTGTCTCGGAGGTCTACAGACAATTCCTTGGACTTCATGTCTTGGTTTGTGCTCTGACATGCTCTGTCAACTGTGGGACCTTATATAGACAGTGTGTGTCTTTCCAAATCATGTCCAATCAACTGAATTTACCAGGTGGACTCCAATCAAGTTGTAGAAACATCTCAAGGACGATCAGTGGAAACAGGATGCACCTGAGCTCAATTTTGGGTGTAATAGCAAAGGCTGTGAATACTTATGTACATGTGATTTTTTTTTTTGTTTTGTTTTTGATTTTTAATAGATTTGCAAAAATTTCAATTTTTTTTTTATTTCACGTTGTCATTATGGGGTATTGTGTGTAGAATTTTGAGGGGAAAAATTTATTTAATCCATTTTGGAATAAGGCTGTAATATAACAAAATGTGGAAAAAGTGAAGCGCTGTGAATACTTTCCGGATGCACTGCATGCTTAAATACCTTCAAAGGTCAGTCCCTCTGGGATTTAGCATAGTTTTTTTGTGATTATTGCGATCAAAAATGCTTGATTTTGCGGCATATTTCCCCAAAACTTGCGATATAATTTGAAGAGTTTCTAAGTGAGGTTTTTGCAGTAAAATTAGGGAATTCTGTAAAATTGCCAATAAAAAACAACAATTGTTTTGGTGATGAGAGGAGAGTCAGCAGAGCCTTGCTGGAGTTATTTTTGATAATAAAGCCAGTATTGTTCACAAAGGCTTCTTTATGCCGTCAGACTTTCAGCAGAGCTTCTGTTAACAAAATGTTTTGCGGAAAAAGAAATCAGGAGAAGTTAGCAAAATTGCAAGCCGCTGGGAATATTGCTTGGATTTGCATTACTTATTGCACTCGCAACATGGCGATTTCTTGGAGGGACTGAAAGGTAATGGCACTCCCATCAGGGTCTCCCATATTTTGTGCGAAGTGCCAATTATAATGTTAGCAGTTTACATTATGATATATAATAAACTGAGAGGGTGAAGCATTTCGCTTGCCTAAAATCAGCCGGTCAGCATTGTGATTGATCGTAGTTATTTATCCACAGTATACTTACAGACTACAGATCTTCTTTTCTGAAGCACTGCTCTCATGGGTACAAAAGACTAAAGTGTTGCCGAGCAAAATAATTACTCTGTATAATATTATATAAATCAGGCAAAATGCAAGTCCTCCAATCCTTATTATGGACTTGAAGGTGCCCATTTATTTCAGTATGCCCAGAAGACTGAGCTGTTGTTTTGATGTAAAACCCTGGCTCATAAACAAGCGAGTGATGTGTACTTTGATATCGAATGCAAATGGAAAATCTCCGGCAACAGGGACACGAACCGCTCCACCATGAGACATCTCTGGCTTTCTTAGCCCAAATAATCAGAGGATAGACAGATGGTGAGGGAGGTGTTGAGATCAGCAAACTCCTCTGCGTATTGAAAGGGTAAACAAAGCTTACAGAGTTTGTCAAAGTCCAGTCATCTCTCTCTTGTAAAGCCTCATCAGCTTCTGCATAATAAACGTATTCTCCTTCATGTGGTTGGATGTTGATCTTATTTAGCTTAAGAAATCACTGTTGTGTGAGGCAGCTTTAGTGTTTGTTACAAGTGACTTTCAGTTTGGTGCTTGTTAAAGTCCAACATATTCTGATTGCATTTTCTTCAAATTAACTACCATACAATTTTACTTATATTTACCATCTGTTGAGTGGTCACCAACACAGAATAAAAAGCAAAGCAGGTGGAGAAGCCTTCTGACTGTTTATACTGATGAGGTATGGAGGATCTCTATATGAAGGAAATGAACTCTAAACATCCTCATTGAGAAAGGAAAAGATCTCAGGCTGTTCTTGTTTGTCTTTGATTAAATCAGAACCATGAAGCGCATTTCATTAAGATGCAAGGAGTAAAACAAATGATATGAGTAATGATTAGGAATTTTTAAGGTACGGTTATTCATATTTTGAATGAACTGTACAAATGAAGACGGGTTTGCCTGGGGATAGGCCGCAGGAGCTGTATACCAAAGTTGCTCTGTAACAGAGCGGTAGGCTGTTTACACAGGGCTGCAGGTCATTTAATTATCCCTTTGTTAATTCATATTTGAGGTTGTCATCGCCTCAGCAGTTACAGCTGTGAAGTACACTAAGTGAGTTTTTCCTATGGATTATCCCCGAATGTTCTTTTTCACAAGAAAAATAAACAAAACACTGAACAATTGTACTCTTGTAATACTGAAAACAAAAACAAGCTACTTCAGTGAAAATTTATTTATTTATCAAAATCTCAAAAAGCAACGTATGAGCCAAACTGTTTCAAAATGTCTAATTGCATCTTCCAGAGTATAATTAGAGAATAATCATCATAACTTTGACTCAGTAATTGGCTAACGCACCACTATTTTTCTAGGAGGCACCGGCAAGATAACAGCATGCAAAACTGTGAATTTAGAGGGCAAAATCAGCTCATTTCAGTGGAACTGCACATTTTCAGCTCTGACCAATACAGAGTTTAAAGTGCAGACATTTGAGAGAGCAGGGAGCCAAAGAGTCACAAACTGAGGAATGCTATTGTGACTTATTAAGTACTTGACGTCCTTTCTGGGGATATAAACTGCTTCATAAAAGAAGAACCGTTTGCTGAGGACAGTCGGAAACATGAAGTAAATGATACAGATGATTAAGCTAACAATCGCGTAAATGGGCGATTGATGCCAAGAGGCCATCAGCAAGAAAGTGGACTAATTCTTCAAAATTCTCTTTTATTTACACCAGCAGAATTTCTTTCACAGAGAAAGTCCAGTGGTTAACGTATGTGCGAATGGTACCTGGCATTAGAGTAGATCGGAGGGTGGCGGGGAGCTTGTTCCACACTGGCACAGCAATCAGGGCTGATTTGTGTGATTGAGAGCGAGCCGTAAACGTTGATGGCTCATTTGCCCGTCGATGGATAATTGAAGCTATTAACAACATGACACTGGTCTCACCTTTATCATAAGATTCTTCTTCACAGTGTTAATGGTTTCCTCTTGTTCGTGTCCTTGCATTCATGATTAGAAATCCTATCCTGTTGTGTCCCTTAATGACTGTACCTAATGGTAAAGTACTCTGGTTGCGCCATGCGTCTTCTTAAGGATTTCATGTTGCTCAAATGATACAAGAAACAAAACAAAAAAGCTCTATGGTACGAAGCAGCTTGACTTCACTACACGTATTCCTCCGAGTACACCTATTTTGGTCTTTCATAAAAGGGAGCGTTTTTACAGCAGCACCTGAACTTCAAAACGGAAATTACTGGGAAAAGAAACTGAAGCAGAGATGCAGCAAACATAAGCACATAATGCTGCTATGCTTACTTTAATCCCTGCAGGCAGCAGAATGCATTAATACAACATACCTTATTGTGCTTTGAAGCCTAAACTATATATTTCCATCTCACAATCTGCCTCCTCCTCTCAAGGGACGCACAGTCACATAAACTTCACAGTGTTACATAAATATGTTTTATAATGAATATTCTAATGTTCCCGTCTTTGTTTTGTATTCAACAGGGCGGTCAGTGTTACCCATTTTTCAAAGAGAAGGAATTTAGTTAATTAGCTGTGGCCCTTTTGTTACGCACTCATTAAAATTAATTCAAACTTTACTTTATTTGCATAACTCGTTAGAATTACACAAAGACATACACAAATAATGACCCTCCAAATAAAGACTTTCGTTCCTTTTTTTTTTTGTGCGGGAACATTACTTGCAGTTTTTTTGGGCACAGATCCAAGTCTTTGTCACACGGGAGATAAATGTGCGTAGTCTCTGTGCTCGCTGACAGTGATGGGTTGTGTCAAAAATGCAGTTTGATATATGACAGAGGGAGAACGCCAAAGTTAGTCAGGAGCATCTTGAATAATTGGGCTTTGTGAATATGCTGAGTCAGTGCCTTCTCACCTGTTGAAAGAAAGAAATCCTCAAGGGGTCGGTGAGGGAGGAGGGGCTCTCATTGAAACTGCAGAGAAACCCTCCGGCTACGCCGTTCTTCAAAGAACACGCTTGATAAGGTTGATAAGGAATCCATTATGGGTCCAGCGAGCTGTCAGTGGACATATTTTATTGACAAACATTCTTCGACAGTAGAGTTATCTACGATGTGGCCGGCTTAGATCTCGATTCTGACCGGGCGATGACCAATCCGGCTCCGTCCTCTCAGCACGGGTTCAATCATCAAACGCCAAAATGTCCGCGGAGAAGTGCCATTACTGTCAATCTAACGGAAAAGTTGGAGCGAGAAAAAACCATTCCCGTACGGGTGTTTTTTGGACGTACTTACGAGGCTCTGAGGGCTTAGAGGTACGACGTGGGCGCATTTAATTTAAAAGGGCTTGAAAGTGCAGCAGACAGTGGTAGATATTCACTTCATGAGCTCTTGGAGCCAGCGTAATTATGATTTGAGCACACCTAAATGAACTTGTGAAGTGGTAAACTGCCTGTTAAGTCCAACCCAGATCTGTCCGGGCGAGACATTTCGGTCTCGGCGGTATTCTGCTCGTCTGCGTTACTGCCTCGAAATAAAATGGCATCCGGCGGGAAACTTGCCATCAAAACCACCTCGACTTGTGATATTCACCTTGATATGAAGCCTTGACTAGAAAGCTCAGAAAATGCTCACTTTAAAGCTAACATTTGAATTTGCTCCGGCACTGGTTTCTATCTAAAGGTGCTGCTGATACCGCTGCAGGATTGAATCCGCACAGACGCCCGGCTGTCGCAGTACTTCTGCACATAATAGAAGCGTATTTGTATCATTAAGCCGAGGAAAATAAATGGCCTTGCTTTTCTGAGGTCAAATTATCCTCTGGAGCCACTGTTTACCATACGTATCCTCGCACGCTCTGTCACGAAATGAGAAATACCTCTCCCAAAAGTGCGGCATTACAAAATATCATTGTGAGTTAATATGGTCTCAGACCGGTTGGTGATGCATTTGTCGGCTGGCTGCCTCCAGACACGGCTCCTGTATGGGAAATGTAGGGCATGTCACGGAGGTTTGCTGACTCCCCCCGCCACACACCCTTTTCTCTAATGACTTTTTAAGTCACATTGAACACTATGAAATTACAGTTTCATTTCTATTCCACGGTGGAAAATTAACTGAAAAAGAAATTAGAAACAGTGGGTTTTTTTCTTCATGTTCCTATACAAACCTCCCCGAAGGTGTGACTTCCCTTCATTTGAATGTGTTAAACTATCAAAATCAATCAATGATGAGATATTCTACATTGATATGGAAATCAAGCTTAACGAAATACATTTTCAGACACTGATAATACCATTTCTTTTTCTGCATTTCATAGACAATCGTTCAGATTTAGATCAATGATCAGAATCAAAGAGGCAATTACAGTTATGAAACACTCGTTTCAATCAATGTCTGAGGCTGATTCAATACACACTGAAAGAGTGTTGTTTATCTACTTGTCTGCTGTGACATGTGCAGTAATTGCAAGCCACTTCATGGGAGCTCTCCAAATCTTCCCAGACAGATGACATTTTTGTTGCTCCTACTGGTCGGCGCCAGTTTCTTTCACTCCCAGTTAAAGCCTGCTGTTTTTTTTTTTTTTAACTGCTTGACAGTTTATTGATGTTTTGCAACAGCTGTTATGACATGTATTAATTTCTGTGCTTGGAAAAAAAAAATACCAGCCAATCCCGATAAGACTGGAAATAATGAAAATGTGCTGCACACAAAAAACAACAACAACACTCCCATCCTGACATTACCTTAGCACCAAGGATATCTGAAGGACACTACTATCTGCCACGGATTCACATCTGAGCTTTGTAAAGTGCTATCCCCCCTGCTTAAAAAACGTGCTGGAGGAAAAACAGCTTAATAAATACAGTGATGTTGTTTTATTTGAGTTTTCTTCCGGGGGGCCACGGGAGATCATGACACAAATACTGTTTGTGTCTCCGTGCGCGCAGCAGAAAAACTCCCAGGAGTTAATTCCTCTCGGTGCAGCGGCCAACCCCTACTGTGGTGACTCAACTTTACCATCCTACAGATTAGGCTCCAAAGAAATTGGGCTTAAAATGAACTCCTTGTGAATGTGACCCTTTGATGAAAGGAAGAAAACAATTTACGACGCAGACTTTAAGAGTTCAAACGTGGTTGAAATGCTGATTGGTTGGTGAAAAACATTTTTTTTTTTTCTGGCCCTGGAATTCATGAAAGTGTTGGCAAAGGAACACGGCGATGGGTGTGAACACCGGCCAAGCACATATCACAATTTGGCCGGTAGGTGTTGAATGAATATTTAAACAGCGGCTGTTTGGAAAAATGGTTCTGATTGTCGTCATCAGGTGACAATTAGTGAAGTGGGAATTACATGGGAGAGGATCCAGGGGCACACAGACCCTCCAGTAGCCTCACTGACCTTCGTTTTCTTCCTGATATGGAGCCTTTCCGTTAGTTTAGAGCCGATTGTTGACTCAAACAATTAAAGCCACATAACAAAGACCTCCTTTGTACCTCCGAGCTCCATGTGGATACGACGTTCAGAGACAATAATGGCAGAAGCGTGACCTTGTTAACACGGCAGAAACCTCTTCAGATACGAGCTGGATTGTTTGTGTGGGCCAACAAAGCATGTGACTATTCATTTTGTTCCCTGCCATCATTCGGCGGGGGGTTTCTTTTAACCACATCATTATTTTCTTACAGCTTTAACCTCAGTTTACCTTAAATAAACCTTAAAGGAGACCTTATATTTTTAGATCGGGACTCCACTAAAGTAGCTTTACGTGATCCCCCCCCCCCCCCCCCCCCCCAAAAAAAAAATAATACAAAAAAAAAAATCTGAATTTCTAGTATCTGAAACAAGCGGTTTGAGCTCCTGTATCTTTAAGACCACCTTCCCTAAAGGCTGTTTTCCATCAGAAACTCTGAAACGACCAACGGAGCTGATCGCTGTCCTCCTAGACGACGCTTGTGTTACAAGCACACGGCTCAATTTCTGGAAAAACACGACGCCGAGACTATTTTTGACGGAAGCCGTTGCAAAACCGTGTCGAACAACAACGTGACTTCCCCCCTGAAAACTCAGTTAAAAGCCCGCTTTGTTCTAACGGGCCAATTTCCAGGAAGTGTGGCAGCATTCGCCTCGTGGTTTTGTGAGTGTGTCAAAATTCAAACTAAGATCATTTCCAACTCCTGATTGCAAATGACAAATTTTTGGAATTAAATTCCATTAAAAATATGAGAGTGGCGAGTACGGACATCTGCAGCGACATCATTTACAGCAGGATGTCTCTGTTTGGTATAAATTACCGTCATTACCTGCTTATTGGGAGACAAATGAATGTTTCAGGATTTGAAACTTTGGCACCATTTAACACAAACATCCAACATTGTTTATACATATGATGAAAAATAAGGAAACGCATAAGATGGGACATTGTTACGGACGCGCAACGCTACATCATTGGAGAACTCTTCTGACCCCGTGGTGGGAAATTAGTCATTTTTGTAATGGTTGTACGTGTCACGGAGGGCACTGTCAAACTATGCCATCCTGCCAAACTTGTTTTGGAGGGCAGTTAAGGACACAACAAAATAAATCAAATGTTTTCACAGCAGCTTCCGTGCTTTTTTTTTTTTCTCATTTGAAATGCGGCAGAGCGGCCAAATATAGCACTGACGTCTGGTGTTTTCAAGCAGTCAGAAAAGAGCCATGTTGATAACGGAGTGTCGGGGAGTGAAGAGTACCGCTTGGAGATAAATGTGAGCCTTAAGATGTCGGTTTCAAGCAAATGCCTCTTGAGCTTTGCCCGGACACGCTGACCCAAAGTGATAACTGCGGTCCGGTGGCATTGCGAGGCCATCGCTTAACGTCTGCAGAGGACTGTCCAACATTACAGAAAATGGACACACCAGGAATACATTCGCTTCGGTCTAAAATTGGATGTACAGTAAAAGGACATAAAAGCTATTTAGACGGAACAAAGAAACGAGTGTAGAGACGTGACGTTATGTCTGACATCCAGTGTCAAACGTCTCGGCCGAGGAAGAAAGCAGGATATTTGTATTCTAACTGCTTGTAACTGAACCCTTTCCCTCCATTAGCCACCGTGGGCTGCTCTCACACGGGCCATTTATCACACAAACCCCAATAGTGTCCCGACTTGAAATTAGCCCACTTTGACTAATGACAGAGAGGAAAATGTAACATTCGGCCTATTGATAACACAGGAAGGAGAGATGCATGTAATGATCCAGAAATTGCAGTTTCTCTGAGAAACACCGGGAAAAAAATAAATAAAAAAAAAATAAATAAATAATCTAACACCCCCCCCCACCGGAGTTCAATTTGAAACTTTATGCAGTTTGTGCCACATAAACCATACTAAATGTCTTGTCAAATGGAAGTTGACTTTTCATGCAATGACGGGGGAAATGGCCATTTAGAACAAAGAGCCGTTATTGGAGGTAATATTAAAAGCAATCCATTTTAATCTGGGTGATAAGGGGTCTGTGGCATTTTTCAAAACCGACGGCATGAGAACCAATAAAAAGGAAGTCTTGGATATATTGCGGAATCAATATCGTATTTAAAGTGCTCATACACATTTTGGTGACTAGTATTGTTTTATATTAACAGCCGGGAGCTAGGATGTAAAGTTATGGCTAATACGATTATTTCTACGAGCACTAAAAACTGGGCACCCTTTAGCTTATTCCAAACAGCAATAAGATCAATTTAATTATGAAGACAAGGCTCATCTTTCTGGTTGAAAGCTTAATAAAGGACAGGTGCAAATATAGACCAATAATAACAAGGCTGTAGCATTCAAACATCATGTTTTATTCACGGCACATATTGGGAATATTTAAAAATATGCTGAAATTGGTTTTGAAGTGTTTATTACCTACAAAAGATCACATGAGATATGACCGAGAGAAAAATGGGGGCTGAGCTCAATCTCGGCAAACACAAGGACTGGTGGAGTAGCGGCTGATTAAGAGTTGATTTTCACCTCCCACCACATGATTTGGATAGATTTTCATAGTGTTTCTGACAACGTTTTTCATGTGAAATGACACCAAACCACCTCTAATTGGTTCTCCACACCTTTTCCTTTCAATCCACGTCGCTTTAAGATTTGTATTTCTTGTGCTTTAGAGAATGTTGTCATGGTTTCCACACATGGCTTTTACAGAAGAAACCCCTGTCAGTTTCCTCGTCTTACTACCCACTGAACTTATTTAAACTTCATCCTCTTTGATCATGTTCTTTTCACAGGAGGAGGCCTTGGTGGCTCCTCTGACCGCGCTGCACAGCGGACTAATGATTAGAACTTCTTTAAATAACGTTAGAAATCCCTTGCTTATTATTTCTCTCTCTGTTCTCCCCTTCTATAATGACAAATCTTAGACCTTCAGAGTGTACACAATTATTATTCCTTTTTTCTTCCCCTACCCATGGAGACATTTCCTGGGTTGTTTGATGAGTGAATCCTCTGTGGTCTTTTTCCATTGTACCTCTAAAATAAAGCACAATTTAAATTAGGTTCTGCTTAGTCTCTCATGTGTTGCACAGTATATTCCCCCCTCCCACTTCAAGGATAGGTACAGTTCCTAGTTCAGAGAATGTACTCTGCCTCTGCCTACTGTTTGTTTTCTCTTTCTAATCTTCTTGCGTAACTCTAATCTGAGCCCTTTGAACTCTTTGAGCTTCGCTAACTTTTCTTCCTGCCTTTTTTTGGGGGGTTTTGTTTTCCTAATTCCCCCCGCAGTTACTCACAGACAGTGTTGATAGGGGTCACGCACACAGGCGGGGTTTCCGGGCTTCGCCGTTGTGCCAAGGAAATCAATTCTGAAAATGAACTCTCGTTTTAGACACGACCACAAATTTTGTTCTGCAATCCGGCGAAAGGACGAAGAAGCCAAACGGCAAATTAACAGCGCTGCGACGTTTCACAGTAAATCTTCTTCACCCAAACGTCTCGGACCTACAAGCTATGCGGCGTTTGCCCCACCGTGGTCCGGAGACCCGTCTCCGATCCCGCCGAAAGATACAAAATACAAACGTACTCGTAGAACTGCAGTTACGTACAGTCACTGCCATTTATTTACTTGGTTCCCGCGTGTCGTTTCAGCCGAGAGCCGCTCGCGCATTTCACTGAAAGTCGCCCTAATTTGTCTGTTTTACGTGACTGTAAATAAAGCGGAGCGAAAGCATCAAGTTAAGCTTTCAACAGACAAACCTCGACCTCAAGCTGCTGAAAACCAGACCAGAACATCAGCATTCATGAAACGCACCCTCCACGTACAGTATGTACTGAATGGATGCTAACGGCTCATGCTGCAGCGATGCCGCAGCGCAGCTTTCTATCGGTAAAGTGGACGTTTTGTTTTGGTTATAATTAGAGATAATAGTTTACGTCCGATGTCAATCAAAAGTTCCCTCCACAATTTCAAAGAGAACAACTTTTAAAAAGATTTTTGAAATGTGTTTTTTTTTTTTTTTTGACGGTGCTCAGTATTACTTTTATGTTCGCACCAGACATATGAAAAGAGATGCTCAGTTCAGCATGTGACACAGACAGCTATTTTCTCTACTCCCCAAGCTCACAGTTGCAACTTCATGCTGTTCACTCCATCAAGTTTTTTTTTCTTTTCCCTCCGTCCTTTCGTCTCCTAAGTATTTGGGTCTTCTTTCAAGTAAGAGAGTCGTATTTGAGGAAGTTTTTCGGCTCCTGGGTTTGTGTGTCTGCTCGCACGCCCGCCTCGTGTTGTCCACGGATCTATAAGCATGTCCCCTCCATATCTTCTTCTCACAGACGAGGTCTCAGTGGAAGACATATCTCCTCCTTCCCTCTGTGCCTCCCCAAACTGTCGTCTAGTCTTTCCAATTTCCCTCCCTAAAGGCCAACAAGAACACATTTCACACATCTGTGGGAGACCCAGTTTTGCACCGCCTTGATTTACGCTGCCCATCTTCCAATAGCATCTCCTTTTCATTTGTTTATCTATCAAAAACAGAATCATCCCGCTACATATGCAGAATATGGCACACGACACGAACCATGTATTGACCACTTGCAGGGATTTAAAAGTCTTTTTCTTCCTTATCACACCTGCGGTTCGTGTAAAGACGTCACCTGGCTCGCTCCCGCGTGACGCCGTATTTTTCAGCAGCTGCACTTTAAAGTATGAAAAAAAAAAAAAAAAAAAGTAAGCAATGGTGTCAGAAAGTGTTTTCTCCAGTGGGCTGAATTGCGAATAGAGCAAATCCTTACACTTCTAAGCCTTGCCAACAGTCTTGGAGGAGTTCTCTAAATTCTGTCACACGTTAAAAGGCCGACGCGAACGCAACCCTCCGCCAGACGCCGGTGCAGCAGGAAGGAAAAGTGCGACGTCACATCCACAAGTTTATACGCTCAAAGAGTCAAGGGGGTCGCGACGTGCGCGGCGACCGCCCGAGCGGGCCCGGTCAGAAAAACACGCCACGGGTCACCGGGCCGGGGTTACGTTCATCACACGCGACTGCCCAGGTAGCGTGATGGGAAACAAATTGAGTGTCGTTTCTCACCGCAGGACTCGGCGTCACGAGACAAGCAAAGAGCTCTGGCCTTACACTCCGAGTCCTCGTGTTCCTCGCATCCCGCCCGCAGAGGCGAGCGTGACATGACAGACTGTACGCAGGAAAGTGGACGCTGATAAATGGCCTGGCGAAATGTCCCCTTGCAAAAAAATAAATAAATAAATAACGCAGAGGACATCATTATCCGGAACCCGGTGACATTGCAGCAGGTAAAGGAGACGGTCAAACATGGAGTCAAGACAGAACTTAATTTCCTGTTAATTGGTGGGACTGTACGCGGGCTAGAACACCTTATATATGACAATATCTGTACTAGATATTTCATGCATTAAACATTTAGTTCCTAGACATACATACTCGTTAGCGATGCAGAGATTCTCACACCTATTTATTTCAGGATGTTACAGCAGAAAATGCTTTGATTCAGTTTGGGGAAAAGAGGAGAAAACACAAATGTAAAAAAGAATACAAAGACAAGTATAATGAATTCATTTGTATGAGTTATGCAAATTCATATTTATTTATGAATGCATTAAGTAGACTGTAGCAACCGGGCAATTACATGTGGCTCTCACTGCTGCGTATCCGTGGCAGATTTGAGCTTTTGTTATTCAAACATCTCTCTAATGTGTGCTGCTCAGCAGATGCAGATAATCTTCCTGGATAAATATAGAGATATATTCTAATCCAAACATCTGGAACAACAAAGTCCCTGGATGAGATTTTTTTTGAGAGGGCCGAACGAGGGGTAAATTAACCTTAACGTCCCGAAATCTAAAGCCATTAACTGCAATTCAGATTTATTTGATATTTGCAAACCGTCTGAGATTATGTTAATGACCTTCATTAACCGACGAAGAAAATCCGTTGTTATGTCTCGGATATCGACAGATGATTTTCATCTTGTGATTGCTGCTCGTCAAGTCAATTTTTCATATTTCTGCCACCGAAGGAAAAACAAAAAAAAAACCTTAGACCTGCAACTAAGTTTGTGTCATTGCTCAAAAGTAAAACGGCACTCAGCTCGTGGAAACCTTAGATTTAAGTTTTGGAGTTGTTGTGCGGTCCTTTCAGCTTCTGCAGTGTAAATGATGATGTGCAGTTAAGATGTAAAACACAGTCACTTTCATGGCTCGCTATGTGGAACGAGTGAACAGTTTGCTTTATCAGCAAAAAAGTTCCAGCTGGTGTAACATTGCAGAGTCAGTATGTGAGACTGTATCCAACAGGTAACACTAAATTATAAATAGTAAGAAGTTAAAGCCCTAAATGAAAAAACTGACGATCCAGATGTACTGTAAATAAAAATTGATTGATAAGCACATGATTCGCTATAAAAACAGCCACGTCCAATTTTTTCATGTGGTTTGATGCGAGTTGATAAAAGATGTGTTTACGTTTGTACTTTTTGCCAAAACAATCCTGCTGTTTTAATCATGATCTGTTTGTGAACCCACAAAATGCTGATATTTAATTTATTACAAACTTTTTAATCATATATGAGGATTCAGCCCATTATAATGTCCAAACAAATAAACTCTAAAGCAGTTTCCAAAACTGTGACAGAACCCATTTGCAGAATACGCTTATATATATTTAAATCATTGTTTAAATAGATGCAAATCATTACGTTAAAATAAACAATATTTAAATGGATTTTCCTGCAGTGTAAAATGTGACAGGAGCCAACATGAATGAGTAATGGGCAACACAGCAGTGCCATTGAATGAACTCAATCCACCATTGTGTTCCTTCCAACTTATGAAATAATGCTGGAAATACAAACAAGAAAACTAATTAAAGTCAGCGAATGGGATTCTTTTGAATACAGATTTACAGAGATGATATTTTCTCTGTACTGCAGACGGATGTATTCTGTTTGTGGAACACAAGTTCAATAAGTTGTAATACCGACAAGAGTTGCTGTAATTTCTTTTGTTTTTCTGATGTCTGTTTAAGGTCCTTTAACCATCGTGGAGGATCTAAAAAAAACCAACAACCTTAATTGTCCTTTATGCTTCCATTGACAAAAAGAGAATTAAGATTTAAACATCATATATACAGTACTAGATGCTGATACGCATCGATTTCTCTCGGCAGAAAGTTCCATCTTGTTGTTTTCAATGCGACTTTTCACCACGCTCACCGCCACGGCCTTTTCCAAGTCAATTCTGGAAAAACTTTCTAATTCCATTAAGTGTGTCTCTCAGCTAAAGGGCTTGACAATCAATAGTCAACCAGACCGTGAAAGTGACCAGACCAGTTCGAATAAATATGATCTTACTTTTAGTTCCCTCTCTGGAAGGTTTCCTTTTTTTTCCCCTTTTTTTTTCTTCTTCTTCTTCTTCTACATGTTGGCTGGTGGTGGCTGCCCGTCAATGTCGGACCGCGCCGACAGATTCAGACTGGGGGGCATCGTTGCATGATCCATAGCGTGACTGGGGTCAACTTGAGGGAGACAGGTGTCAGGGGGACCAACAGGTCCCGTGTGGGTAGAGGTTCACCGCTAACGCCCCGAGGGCTGCTTTGTGAGAGGCGACATGAGGGGAAGAGGCGGGCTGAATACTGATGATGTCAGCTTCCATGTGCGGCGCCTGGGAGCAGCAGGTGGTCGGGGAAAAAGAGGGCACGGATATTATATTCTGTTTATTTATTTATCATCTGAAAGAACTGGAAAAACCTAATCGCGAAATTTTACGCACTACTTGCATCATTTTTTAAACAAAGATTAAATACATCAAATGGTGACTTGCTGAAACCTGAGAGACTCTTTTTAATTAGAGCCGACATGTAGAGAGAATATAATTTGGGTGCTTATCAGCTCAATGCAGCTGGATACAGCAAATTTATCACAGTTGCTCACATCTCCACGATAAAGTGTTCCTCCTCGGCCGGGTGTATATTCAAATAAGACACAGAGTGAATCTCAGCGAGCTGTCTGAGAGATTGTTGTTGCCAACAGAGTGAAACAAGCAACTTGTGAGTCATTCTTCCCTCCCCTTTGCACTCACTACTCCCAAGAATACTCCTTTATTCTCCACTTTTCGGAATCAAGAGCTCGTTTCATCTCAAATCGGGAAGCGCTGGATTACAATCGGGATTATTTTTTGCACGAGTTCGTGCCGGTGACATTGAAGAAGTGCTCCGCACCGAGAGAGGAAGTCGAGCGACTGGAAGTCATGGGTTGGACCCTCACGTAACAGCCCACGTGTCATTTTGTTGTAAAAAGAAAAAAAGTGTCCGAGAGGAACACGGCGAAGCCACGGGCGCCGCTGCCGTAGTGAGGTGGAGGTGGGAGCGATTTCAAGGAGGCTTTAATCCGAGCAGATGGGATTTTTAGTGCTACAGTTATCTTTGAAAAGGTAAAAACTCCTCTGGGGTCAGATTCTTTCTGCTCGTTTCAAACCAGTACGGGAAGAGCTGGAACATTTATCTCAAATTTAGAGTCATTTTTTTTCGTACTCTGAAGCTTGGTTTTTGTAGATTTCTGGAAATTATGATATTTGCATTCCCTAAACAGCTGAAATCTAAAAACATGGAGGTTTTCTTAATGATTTAATTCAACCGTTTAATAAATAATTGATCAGAAAATCCAACACGTTTTTAAGTTTAAGTCTACTGGAGGACATGCATCTAATTAAGCAATTACATTTTTTTATATAGTAATCCAATTGCTTATCAAGGAACATTTCCATTCATCATAAAACATATACAAAGAAAATTTATATTAGTTTTTTTTATTTTAAATGTCACATTGTTTGCTTGCATTCAGTTTTCTTTCTCATTTTTTTGGTGGTAAAACGCAACTTCTGAAGAAATTATAACGTAATTTACTATATATGTAAAGAATATTTATAGCATTGCATACAGCTACACTAGATGGCACCTAAAAGATCTCGCACAATCTCTGAACAGTTTGTTTTTTTTATCAGGCAAACTCCTTCATATTTGATGTCCAATGCCGTGTTGCAAGCCAAACATTTATTTTCATCACTTTACACAAAACTTTTCTTTTTCTTTTCTGGAATATACTGCTGGCATGTTAGCCACTGACTACTCCAGCATTGTACACTTCTTTGCTGAATTAAAAGCTTCTTTGTGTACTACGCAGTGTGTAAAACGGCATTCGAGTTGTGCCAAAAATCTAAAATGTTAGACAGAGAGAAGCTCGGTGGAGGTCGCGGTATCGTTAGGAAACTGCTGTTTTTTTTGAACATGTTCCAGTTTGGTGGCGTGTTATCTCAGCCATTTCATTTTCCATTACAATTTCACATTATTCTTGCTTGTTATTTATTAACTCTTGGGTACAGCGGTGCCACCAGAAGTTACAGCTTGAGCCGTTATCCCTCCCTCCCCCCAGGCATTTTATGAAATAACTCAGAAATATCCACTCAGAGGGAAAGGTGAGGGGAATGAAAGAGATGACACCTACAGCTCTTCTTCAGCCTTGAGTTTGAATGTTGACTGCGAGATGGATTTTGTTGAAGAAAGAGTTGATTTGAGTTTAGCTGGAGGAAATGTGCGCATTAAAAGATGTTTTGCGACAGGTTTAAACACGGTTGAATAAAATGTGATGTGTTGTGGTTGCCCAAAGTTACATGATAATACGTACGCCAAGTGCTGCTTTAAGGTGTGTTGGCTGCAGTGGGAAATGTAAAGAGCCTATTTGGGGTTTTCCCTACATTTCTAATGGGCTGTGGTTTAACCACAGACTGTACATAAAAGAGGACGGAGATTCTGGGTCTGAAAAATTAGGGCGATGCAGAAACACCTTAAACGGTAATACCACCGTGTGCCACTAGAGGTCGGCTCCAAAAAGCCTCCGGCTCCATAGACTCCCATTCAACTAGTCTCATCGAATTCAAAGTCAATAAAATGCGTCCATCAGTTATCTCGGTGTTGTTAGCTAAAGTCACTCCTTCTTATTAGTTTTCTGGAGGTCCATCTGAAAATAATCCCTCATTCATTACAAAAGAAGATTCAAGAAGACCTGTTTTTTGGGGGGGGCGTGTGTGTTTGATTGACAGGCCTGTGGTGCAGTCAGGTTACGGCTATCGGTGGGCGGGACGTAGTATCGTCGGGTTTCCAATTAGATCAGTCAGATCCACCGCTTCTCGCTCCTCCCCCCCAGCTCGTCCAAATATGGTCACTTCCTGCTCCAAACTGGCAAAGACGGCGCCGACCAAAATCCGAACTCGAGGCTTCATAACGGTCGTTCACAAACCAACGGGTGATGTCGCTGCTGGACGCCGCTTTGGTTTGACACAAAAACATTCATGAATCAAGGTTATAGTGAAGGATTTTGAACTCCAACTTTCTCATCCTACTTCTTTTGGAAATATTCAGAGTATAAAGACTGATATTAAATCACTGCACGAACACAACTAATTCCTCCAGCTTTCCATCTGTGAGGTGTAAGCAATCCTGTGAATTGTCATCACCTTTGAGAACACTGAATAAAATGTCTACCACATCTATGTTTAGCATTTAAGTTGAGAAAATGAAATGCCACCTGTTTCGTACACTCAACAAGCCACCACGTCTTCCACTTAAACAAATGCCATATCACTTTAGATTAGATACAGTCATTATTTGCATGACCGCAAAAAGGCACAGGTCTAGGAAACAATTTTCAGAGGTCAATTACCGATTGGTTTTATTCTCTTTTAATAATTTTATCCATCTTACTGTGTTACTTTTTTTTTTTTTTTTCACCGTCCGCTGGAAATCCTTTTTCAAGACTTCTTCTTTAACCACTTCTGTCCTGTCTCTGGTGATGACAGTCACAATTTTAACACCTTTCAACGACATAGATAAATAGATAGATAGGTAGTTACTTTATTAATCCCACAAGGGGACTTTTTTTTTTTGCTACAGCAGCATTATAGGTACAGGAAAGCAATAAAACAACAGTAAAATATTAAATATAAAAATGCACAGTATATACAATAAATAGAATAAAATGAAATAGAATAATTCAATTCAATTAAAACTAACTAAACAAAATAGCAAATATTTAAACAAACAAGAAAACAGACAACCAACGGTGTTATTGTTGTGTGATGGATTTTGCCAGAGGTGAGTTATTGTACATAAAGAAGAATTTAAATTACTTCAGTCCGATTTAATTGGACAAAACGCGACAGAAGTGATTGAAAGCCCTGTAAACAGAGTACATCTAACAAACGAGGCCCGTGAGCGGGACCTCTTTCTACGACGACCACGTGACACGTTTTCCACGGTTATGTCTCGTTACACCTGTAAATAGTTTTATCATCCAGATTGATGGGCATCTGACCTTCCCGGGTAATACAGCGGCCATCTGGAGAGTTCCAGCGCCGTGGTAGAAAAATTGCTGCTGCCCCGGCTTAAGCGCTGATGTGAGAGTCTCTACAGGAAAGACGAACGCAAGTCAAGACGGCTGTTGTTTTGACAACACAGCAGTATTGACTTTGCGAGTGAATTATGATGACCTCTAGTGTGGAGATGTCAGCCACACCAGCAGTTAGAGTTAAATCCAGCCTTTTCTCTCTTCGGTTCCACGGAGTTGGAAAAGTCAAGTCGCCCGAAACACACACACAAAAAAAAGCAACAACCCAACACTCAGAAAGGTTTCTCAAAGATGAAATACACCGGTGGGTTGTTTAACAGTTTTTAAGGCATTTCAAAAGGTGTTATGTTTGTGAAAGATCTCCCCTCCTGTGTTTGGGGGGGAGAGGGGTATATTACTGTCACCTTTTAAAAGGCACTTTTCTCTCGACACATTACACTACCATGTCATTAAATATTGAAAAGACTGAAAAAAAAAAAAGATTTTCACTGACGAGTAAAACAAGGAGGTGTGTGTCACACCGAGCGCGATGTTTATTATTAGTATTTCTTTTGCATGGATTCCCAGGAACCTGTTGCTGAGTCGGCGCCCGGGGAGTGGGGGTGTAGGGGTGGGGAGTAGCTCCGGCGCTGCTACATTTTCTGGGATTTTACACTTCACTTGGCTGTACAGCTAACAGCGAGATAAAACAACACATCTTTCTCGATGGCCTGGGAGTCGGCTTCGTACCTATCATTTCTCCCCGAGAGGACAACGCGCCCATGAGGGAACGCCTCGACGATTACAATTATAAATCGAGAGACCACACGAGGGGATGCGGGGGAAAAAAAAAAACAATATTAAAGAGTGCCGTGTGTGTTTTTAGGCCCGATATCGTTAAATCATGTGGGACCAAAAGGAAGAAAAAAATAAAAAGGAGATTAATGGATGATTAATGGCCGTCCACAGCGAGGCGATCGGACTGTTTCGGTAGGTTACAGGATTAAGGACAGGACCAGGTGGCACTTAGGCCCCCGAACAGGCCGTTTTGCTTCGGCCGCAGCAGCTTAAGACCTGCTCTGATTAGTAGCCTCGGAGGACCACTCACCCTGCAAACATAACATGTAAATTTCAATCTTACAGTTAGGTTTTCTTCCGCCTGCAGGATGGCCGAAGTTAACTTTCCTGCTGCGGTTCAGACAAAGGGAGAACACGGTTCATCAATAACCCTCACGCCCCTTACAAGGATTCTCAGACTAGATGAGTCATATTGATTGTTTTCTCTCCGTACTTATCATATTTCATTTCGTCTCACGCTTCCACCGAGTTAATATTCCCACTACCGGAGTGACAGATCGTTCTGGGGTTTTTCCTTTTTTTTTTTTTTTTTTTTATCTCTCTCTCTCACGCTGAAGTCAAGCAGAGCCACGGAATAATAAAAGAAGACAGTTCATAATATCAGTCACTGTGAATCACACTTTTCAGAGCATATCCAGGGAATCTCGGCACTAAAATGCAGACGTCTCTTCATAGGCAATAAATATTTCTGTAAAGTACTCAGTATCTCCCACTCACTAAATATGTCTCCCTGTCTTTTTGCCAAATAAAGCTCTCACACTGTAACTCTTCAGGCGATTTCTTCTCCCAGTCTGAATTTTGGAGTGGATTATGCCAACAGTGGATAAAGATCCATGCGCTGGCCGACACGAAGCTGAAGTGCAGCACAACATGGAAAATGGGTTCATTTTTGTGTGGTCCATCGATCATAATGATGACTTAATAAAGGATGCTCGGGGTTTTTAGTTAGACAAAAGTTTCTCAGAGGACAATCGGCTCTGAATTTAGACATGATCTCCTCGGTTGACTTTACAGAGGCAACAAAAACAACAAATAATCTGGCTAAATAAACACTGCGACTCCTCGACCGAGAGACCGAAACAGGAAATGGTGCTCCGGCATCCTAGAATGCTATTTAGCATATTGAATTTCACTTTACCTCTTTCAGACAAACTTGTTCTATTATTATTGCTTTCAAAAATACAAAACTATCCACAATACATTTAAAAAAAAATTAAAAAAACACACTGACTTTACTTTAAACTACAAAAAGGGATGACTTAATGTGATTTCACTTTGTTTTTTGTACAAGTTTCATCCCCATTGATTGACAGCAAACAAACATTCAGCTGTCAGCAGTTTTGATTCTAATATTCATTAAATATGACTGTTGCTCAAGAACACAGAAAAAAAGAAAAGAAAGCAAAGACGGAAATCTCATGTAACGTTGCTCTTGGTGATAATCCTACTGAGAAAATTGGTTTTCAGGGGGTTATAATAATGAGTGTAATAAAGTCATTATGTCTGCAGATTGACTTCCAACAACTTACCCAGGATGTGTTGATTGCGTGTTTCCATTTTTTATGAATGTTTCCTTGGCGGCAAGCGTCCGGTACGCTCTGATTGGTGAATTGTTTCTTTAATTGTGGGGTAGCAGCCACCAAGGGGCACGAACCCTGATCATTTAAATTATATATTTTATAAATTAATTACTTTTCCATCACTCCAGTAAAAAATGTACAAACTTCTGAGATTTGCTGGTTAAAAAAAAAAAATTCTGCAATCGTCAACTTATTTAATGTTATTTCTAATTTACAAAATATCATTCACAAAAATGTAAAAGTTACAGTAGTAAGAAAAAGTGAATGATTATGAGACTTGGTACTCGTGACGCTATCTGGTCGAGGTAATCTAGATTAGGTAGTGAAGCTTTCTAGATGATCATTGTTGCAAAAGACTCCATGTAGGTCAAGATAGTCAGCGAGGCTGCTAACTGTATATCAGAAGTACAACCATACAGTTTTCCCCCCAAATACCATCTGTAAAAATTAACCTCTATTTATTTCAATTTTACGTTTTATTTTTAAGATAAATTCTAAAAAGCTATCTTCGTTCAAATGGATGTTTAACACCAGCAGCATTATTTCTGCCTCTGCAGCTTGTTTGTTTCCAAGAAAAACGCTTGAATAATGTGAGCCTGACATGAAGACCGTGAAAAATGTGATTACTATTTTATTGACCCAGCAAACATACAAAAGGTGCTCAGCAGTATTTAAAGCATTCATTTCATGTTTTTTTTGTGCTTCACACAATAATAGGCTGCTTCTGCTGTAAACTTCCCACTCAAGTGATCGTTACTGCCCGAGGTGCATGGCACAGATACAGATGCAGCGCTTTACGTGGTGAGTGAATGGATTAAAAAAAAAAGAAAGGATTATACACTTAGGAGACCGGCCACCCAGTTTTATATGGAACACCTACTGGCAGCCCACAACTACAAAGAGAGTGTGTTTTAGTTTATTTGTACTTGGGAAAAAGAGTAAAAAACGACAGTATATTTTTTAAATTAGTGCACCGAGGGTCTTCAACCCAAATCACACAAGCAACCGGTAGCTCGCCACCTGTTTCATAGCAGCGAGCCGAAGGTTGGAACGACACGCACTGCTGCCCGCACGGGCACTTATTTGACTGCGGATTGGCGATCCATTTCATTTTTACTTATTTTTTAATATGTCCAAGAGAACGACGCGATCGTTTAACAAAGTCGGTGAAGCGCCGCCCATCGTGAAACACAGAGATCAGAGGACGGAAACACAGCAGAGACTCTCTCACTCAGAAACGAGGTAAATGTTTTATGGTTGGACTGCGACAGAGGGGCGGAGCTATAAAGTCACTAAACGCGAGTGGCTCTCGGACACTTTCATGTTTGTCAAAGAGGGAAAGAAGGTTGGAGACCTCTGGCTTACACCGATTGGACGCGAGGGAAATTAAACACAATAAGTCCAATAACAGTCCATCAATCCTGCAGAATAACCGACGGTGCTGACAGCAATCAAAACGTGAAAATGGACTCAGCTGCAAGGTAACAAAGAGCAGTATGACGGGAAAATAATGGCACAAGAGGAATAAATCAGTCGATAATGTGATTACAAAAACATCCACAACTTTTAAACGTATTTGATACGTTAGACTCTTTTTGCACTTTTCTGGCTTGCTGCTTTCTCATTTAAAAAAAAATTGTATATAAACGACACTGTATAGCTAAACGTATGTGGACACCAGAGCGTTAAACCCAAATGTGATTGCCGAGCAACTAATGACAAAACCATGGGCAGTAATGGGCTTCGCTAAGAGCCTCCAACTCTTCTAGATTTGAAAACCTGGCTGGAGGAATTTACTTCTCCTGAAAGCTGCCTGCAAATAAGTACACAAAAGACATCTTGTTGCCAAATATAAGTCTGATTAGATAAACTATTAACTAACTAACAACAGGATGTCTTTTTACTTTATTAATCCCACAGTGGGGACATTTAGCTGTCAAATCAGCAGAGAAACACAGTTTGGAGAAAAAAAAAAGGTGCAGACAATAAGAAAAAAAATACAAATACGTGTCCAATAAAATAAGACCAATGAATACATACACACAAGTACACTATGTACTTTACTATACTAAGTACATAGTATAAACACGTTAGTTTACGAATGCGGAAATTAATAATTATTTATTAGTATTGCTGTCTGAAAAGAAACAAGCAAATTGCTTTTGTAACTTGGATATAACTGAGACTGTGTATGTGTGTGAGCCATATGGTCCCATTTTAAAGCCCGACACTGCCGAAAGCTTTTCACTTCTCCCTTCTATTCAGCTCTCGGATGATATCAAACCAACAGTCAGACACATGAATGAAAGTCTAAAAATAGTTTGCAAACTCTCGACTCCCTGTGTGACAAAGGTTTAGCTCCGCCGGAGGCTGAATCGTGTCGGACCGCTGAGACCGCTCGACTCCACCGATGCTGACCGGCTCTCGTATGTACTCGTTGTACACTCAGTCAGTCAGTACTCGTTGTACACTCAGTCAGTCAGTACTCGTTGTACACTCAGTCAGTCAGTACTCATTGTACACGGAGTCAGTCGGTACTCGTTGGCCTATTAGCTTGTGAATATTACTCACACTTCCTGCTGCCTGCAGACGTTGGAGACAGTGTTAAGAGCGGGTTTAAATACTTTTATCATCGGTTATTTTTTATTTCTCCTCCTGATGATCGAACAAAATACATACAAGCTGATAAATATTAGTTTATTTACGATTAATGCATTAGTGCGTATTGATCTTTTTTCATTGAATACTGGCATATCATATTAGTGTGTCCTGCACTTTTGTGGGCCAAAAGATGTTCAAAACAGTTTTTGAAAATACTCCAATTGAAATATTTCAGGGTAATAAGTCACAATGGGAATATTATTTTCCACTGAAATACATTTACGTGTGTGTGTGTGTGTCTACTAGAAATAAGGGGGGAGAATACACGTGTCATGACAAATATCCTTAATCATTCTTTATCACTTTGCCGGTGCTGAAATATGGACTCCATACGCACTAAAAAAGACCATTATCACTCATATCGAGACTTTTCAAGATAAGTCAAACCTTCTATCAACTTTGGCAACCAAAATCTAATGATGTCTGGTGGCCGGCTTGGCAACCATTTATAAAACTTCCCATCAGGCCCTGAAGTCTTACATTATTTAGCTGAGACAGCAGCTTGGCCGCACCGGCGTGAACAGGAAGGGCAATGAGACACAACAACTGACAGAAAGCCAAAAGAAACCAAACTAATGCCCGAAATGAATTGAAAGTCAAAGTGATTTACAGCAAACGCAGCGCAGATATGCGAGAGGAAACATGGTTTCTACTGTCACGCCGTGCACGTACGCCATCGTAAACGTAGAATTAAACCCGCTAATTTGGACCGAGAGCAGGAGAGTGAAAACGCCCTCCGGCACATCAGACCAGTTGTGGTTCCGTCAATTAATGAGATGTCAACAATTGTTTGCTCCTGAATTATTTATGTCCCGAGCAGTAATAAATAATGAGCGGCAGGTAAATTGAGAAAAAAAACAAAAAAACCTCTCATCTCCGGAGTTGTCCTTTTTTTTGTCCCGTCGATGCTTCTCCGTGCTTTTAACCTCCAAACGATGTCATTTCTTTTCCGTCCGGCCAGAGTGTGGCGGTTACCGCGGGAACAAGGTCCCCAAACGGAGGGATATTATTAAGGACTTGAGAGACAAGGTGGACGAGATGAGGGGCGCGGTGGATGGGATTGTGTTTGCGGAAGATTAAGGCCCTTCAGGACAGAAGGATGATGGATGGACGGGAGTCCTTCATCCATCAGGGTCTGTTTACATCACCTTTAAACAGGCCAACCATGCCAAGTCTGCTTCCCTCTGCACTCCCTTAAAGGGGCCAGCTGCTGATTTGACCTGAGCTTCAGCACCGGCTCCAATCATCGGCGTGATGGATCACAAGGGAGACCATATACGTAAGTGACAAGGGAGACTTATGGAGCCATTTGCCAAAGCCTTTATCCACTTGTCACAGTTTTTGTTTCCTGCTGAATCTGCGTGTTCTCGGCGCATTACGGCGGCCGCGGTTTGCGACTTCATATGTACCGCCACATACCGTACATCATTCACACATGTCACCGAGCCGTAAACATGTCACAATTTAATGGCCCGTTGTCTATTTGGTTCGAACGAAGCCCAAATGAGACGCAGCCGGCCGCTTCCTGCCGTCGTGGCTCTTCTAACCATTATCAACACTGAGACTCTTTTTATCCGATGCTTACTCTTTCATTTCATGGGCCGTCTGTTTGAAACATTGAAGCACGTTTTCAAAGACAATGCTCCACCATAGGAATTCAAAAGTGGACCGTTGAACAGCTCCCACCAGCTCACAAAGAGCACCCTTATTTTATTTTTTTTCGAATCTCAAACTGATTTTTATTAGAAATCCCAGACTCATAAAAATTCCTTTTGAGGACGGTTTATAGCATTTCCCCATATTTATAATGAGTATTTTTCCCCCTGTTTTGAAGCCATATTTCAAATGCGGTTTGAAGTAGTAGTTTCTCGTGGTGATGCAGTACTCCGTGGTTTATTTTTAATACTCGGCAGGCATCTTCGACTTGTCACATCAAATCTAGGAGGTAAATATCTGGACTAATGTTTCCTGAGTGCTAACAATGAGACTATATGTACAACAGTTTATCGTATTTAGTTTTCGAGCGGCTCACTGATTTAATTTACTTTAAAATATTTTCCTTGAAGACGAGATGTTTTTTTGAACCGCTACATGAGAGCTGGTGTCTAATATTCTCTTGGTTTCAGCCCCAGAGTTGGAGAGGGGTCATTACAGGAAGTCTCTCATCTTCATCCCTGTAAGCAAATATGATCTTCCACTACATCTTAAATAAAAACCTGTTGCTGTAAAGATATAAATATTTCCATCTGATGTGCTGCACTGTATGAAGTTGAAAGAGATAAAGAAGCCCGTATTCTTCTCACTATGGTGTGACGATTCTGCAATTCTTGACCCTCACGGCTTTATGGTCGGATCATAATGCATTCCTTTATCTGCTCCTGGCAGTTACAGAAACTCTCAACCAGCATCACCAGTCTTCCACCTCTCTGTAGAAGTTGCATTATTCAGCTTGGTTCTCAGGTCTTCTTAGCACGCTCACCTTTGAACCAACACGGGAACTGAGGAGACGCAGGAAGAGTCCTCTGAAAAGCACCTGTATTTTTTACTTTTTTTACTTTATAGCCACAGCAAAATGTGAGTGACACGGGTAAAAGGTATAATTTGGTTTTTACTCTATGCTCGGCAATCATCACTAACCCAAAGTTTGCTCAGACTGGAAAATTCAGATCGTAGTTTTGTTTTCGTCTCGATGGCAAGATTTGAAATGTTTGCAGACATAGCTTACTTTTTATTTTATTTTATTTTTTTCCTCTGTGATGTGGCTCATCAAGTGCAAATACTAAATGAAATGTGGCTTTTGCTGCCATTTAACTACACCTCTTTATTGATCCCCGAGGGGAATTCAATTTGTGGAAATATGGAAATGCATTGTGTTCTCTTCTTGTGTCCCTTCTCTTGATAGAGTATTATTCACTCCACTGATTTGAAATTATACATTGTGAAACAAAAATGCAGTCAACACCGTCGTCGATCCTTAAATAAAGGGAAGCAATAAAATAAATAAAAAAAAGGAAGGATACAAAAAGCTTTTTTTTTTAAATGATAAAAAAAAATTGGTGTTCTCTGAACAGAAGAAAACCTCTGCCTGAAGCACTGTTTCAGGTGAGCAGGATACAGGTGGGCATCGTCCAAAGGTTAAGGAGTCACACTGGTCCATCGAGCATCGTCTTCATCTGAAAATAAATCCTAAATCCACGAACCTCACACAAGAAATAGTGTAAATAAAGGCATTTTTGGGGGCTGATTTTAGGCTCCTTGCACATCCCATCGAACACATGGGTCAGCAGTAAATTCTTATCATAAGTTTGGAGGCCGTCTCCTGTTCGGGGTCACGATGAAATCTCTGTTCAAAAAAGCTTTTTTGTTTGAGGCCGATTCAAAAGGTCATTTTCAGTCGAAACAGCCTCGCGGCCTGCAGAATATCTGCGCTGTGTTGTTTTTGGGCAGGTCCACCTCCTCCGCTGAAAGCTGGCAGGAGATGGTCTAAGTAACCCCCGTATTAAAAGCCGCCCTTCAACGGCGATGAATACTCGGATGCCAAGTTACGCGTTTTAACCTTCACACCAGAGGAAGAGTCGCTCATGCATGCGTTTGCAAGTTCTGGGCTACGAGGAGCAGCACGAAGGGGCTGTTTGTGTGGCGCAGAGACTAAGTGGTTGCAAAGACCCTACAAACTGTTTTCTGATGGCATATCGCAGCCCTGAGCGTTGTCTGGCAGAGGAGCTCCCACAGTTATTTGCTCGTAATTTACACACTTTGTGGTTGCATCATTGTCGAAAGGATGCGTGAAGCTGTTTGTGATATTTTACCTTGCGAATGGATGTTGGGATTTCTTCAGATCCGCACTTTGATATGCATGAGTATTGGCACACTGTTTGGACACGCAAATGCAGCGGCACTCGTGAGTTAAACACAGTCAGGGTCGCGAGGGCCACGGAAACCTTTTGAAAATACAGAGTCCCGCTGCTACAGAAAGCATTCAGACCTCTTTACTTTTTGCACACTCTACTGTGTTATAAACTCAGTCTTGTTTTTTTTAATTCCCATTCCTGACCACGGATCTACAACTCACATGTTTTCAAAAATATTTAGCAGTTTGCAATTTGAAATCTTTCATTTACGAATGTATTCAGACTCATTGCCGTGCTGTGAACTCCAAAATGGGGTCGAGTGGATTCTGTGCTTTAATAATCCTTCAGGTGTGTCAAGAACTTGACCTGACCCAAACTCCAGTTGGCTTATTCCAGTGCAGATTCACACACGGGACATTTTAATCCTATCAATTATATTTTGGTTTGACAAAAACTGTGTAAAAAAAGAAGTCTGACTTTGTTCTGATGCAACTATGCTGGGAAGGTGAGGTGACTACGCATCAAGACAGTTTTAATAGTTCAAGATCTAAAGAGGATTCAAACCTTCAGCTACATGAGTCTGAATCCTGCGTGAAGTACGATCAAAGAGAAGTTGAGAATAACTGAGGAACTAATACCTGATCAGAGTCTGTAACAGGAACCAAATCCTGTGTTAGTCGTGATATCAAGTTCTATAGATGTTCTTATTATACTGACGAAGTGTATCTATACACAACCACTTTGTTGTTATTGTTTTGGACTGTATACCACCCTTCTCCCAAACACAGTAAAAGTATTCAGATTATTTAGTAACATAATATATGTATTGATTTTGAGAGCTTTGGGTGATATTTATGTGTTTTTCAGATGGTAGGCTAAATAAAAAGTGTGTTCATGCTGTTGCAAAACATCTGGATTAAAGACGTTTTCTTTTTTTTTCGTTTTACTTGCGTATTTTTTGTTAAAATCGCTGAACTGCAGTGTAATGTTTTTGTGTACACTCCAGTATGAGAAGCTGCTTTAAAAACTATATAATACTGGCATTTTTGTTTATGTGAAAACAGTTTACACTCAAAAAATTCACAAAAATTGGAAGACAAATTCAAATGGAAATTGGATGAAAAATAAAGGCAGAGGTTTCCGTGGGGATCACACAAGCAGCCACTCTCCATTAAGACTGCTCAGCATTCACCTGAACTCTAAACCAATCACATCGAGGCATTTGGCATGTGACTGAGGTGGATTTATGGCATATTATTGTTTGTTCTCACTGTCCAGGTGAAAAACAGCCATAGTTGCATCTATGGAGCGCCGATAACACTGATATGGATCTGTGCTATCATGCTTGCTGCTGGGAAGGATTATGGAGCATCATGCTTGCACTAATGACCTAATTATGAAGCGGTAGCACTGGAGGATTCTCACCATCATTTAAAAGTTAATCTTACTTTTTATTTTTTCATTCATTTGCCGGAGTAATAGGGATATTTAAATCCAATTCACACAGGAGGTCCCATATTTAATTCCATAGTTTACTGAAATCTACGAGGCAGCAGTCCCTGGGATTTAAGAAGGCCTCAAAATTCCACTGAAGTGTAACATTTGCTGCTCTTCAGGAAAATTAAGTCATATAATACAGAGGGGAGTTGTGGAGAGCAGGAGCTAATGAAATAATAAGAAAAAGGTTGAAATATGACTTGACAACAAAATGGTAATTCCTTTTCAAGAGGCGGCCGGCGATCGTTTGTTCAGATTGATAACCATCTGCAGATTGAAGTGGAACCATCCCTACGGACCCGTAATATTTCCTGTTACTCTAATGTATTAAATTCACTAAAATTCACCTCAAACAGACAGGAAGTCAGAACAAAGGCTTTGAGGTAATAATAATAACCATCCCACTATGAGCAATAATAGTCATTAAGAGGGCAATGTACCCAAACCGGGCTCCACATCACAGCAGAGGGGAGACATGCACCGAGACAGGATTTCCCCCTGTGCCATCAAACTTGAATCAAGGACACAGTAAGGGCGGAGAAATTTCTCTACCTGCTGACAAAGGGGAAAAGATGATCACTCTAAATGCCCAGCACTAAATCTTTCACACTTGTCAAGTCCACTTTGTTCCTGCTGCCAGAGTTGACCCCTCTCTCTCCATCAGCGGGGACCTGGCCTTGGTCGCCAGGGGGACGAGGAGGAGGAGGAAGGCCAAGACACTGGCTAAATTTATAACACACATTTATGCCTCGTGCCCTCAAATCATCCAAACATATTGTAGTGCTCTGTTAAGGACACACACACACACACACACACACACACACACACACACACACAGTATTCAACGCGCTACTACCCACAAAACAAAAAGGAGCTTCTAAACAGGCTTCTCGTTTTTGTTAGATTTAATTAGGATGTGTGAAGTGTTAATCTTTAAAAAGATGGTACGATGTGCGACAGATATCAGTTACTCACACTCAATTATATTTTCTGAAACTTCACACCTGCTGAAACGTCACGGTGAGGTTATACATGTTTGACAAGTACAACCTTGTATCAGCGACACAGCGCTGTTTGGGTATGTTAACTTGCATTTTCTGAAAATGACGTCCAAACAACTATTATACACATGGGTGACAATGAGATTGTCACAAGGTTACATATCTCGTATACGAATGAAAGATAAAGTCTGTGAAGCATGTTAAATGCAGTTTCCCGAGCGCCGCGTTGAAGACGAGACCATTTCAATTCAAATGTCTCCCTGGGTAATGCAGTAGATGGCAGGAGGTTCAATTTAAAACGGTAAGTGGGTCAAGGCAAGAGTGTCTCGGTCCCAGTACCTCTGAGGAGGTCAGAGCAGAAAAATAAATCTATCAATTTATCAAATTTATCAACTGTATTTTTGGGTGATGGAAGAAGAAGATACTAATTACACTGTCCAATTAATATAGTTTCAGTTCTGATGGTGTTGATTATATAACTACTACTACTCGCTCTGGCAATTAGTTAAAATACAAACAGACTCCAGGTAAGATATCTTGATATGTTGGTGTCGTCAGATGCTCATTGAGGCTTTTATTGCCAACAACGATCACTTCTTTAACTAGAAGGACCCTCGGACAGCGCAGACCGACACCAAGAACAATCACTCTGGTATGAAATACAAATTTAAAGCTACAAACGCCATATACAGGATGTCTGAACATATTTCCAAAACTATCACAATCATGACAAAATATACTTGTGCCTAAACACAGTCCCCGAGTCTCCGCCTTCACAAGAACTGCTTGCTGTAATACATTTGAACAAGTATTGTAAAGGAGACTAGTGAATGTGGATCGTTAAATGGAGTCCTAGATTTTCCTTTTGTCACTATTAACTTTGCTACCATCTATTGTATTGTCAATCTATTGTAGATTGTTCGACCTATCAATGTTTACGAAAGTGAAAAAATCATTCAATTGCATTGAATTGCATCTCCTCCAAAAATGAATTGGTACTTCCGTCTTTGGACCATGCTAAACCTTTCCAACAAATTCCGTGAAAAATTTGTCAAAAATTGGAGTGGATGCGGGTATCGAGTTTTACAGCAATCTGTCAAATAGTTGTCAAGACTGACACTTCATTCCCGTGGTGGTGCGAGAGGAAAGGTTATAACATCATTATAGTTTGTCTGTCTGTATGAAAAGCACTGTCAATCAATTGAGTAGGTGTTGGAGAGACATTTCACATGACAAGTGAACACACTGACACGCTGGTGGCACCGGAGGAAAAGTCCAAATCACAAGAGTTTGTAGGATTCATCCTGAAGGCACCAAATGGCAACCCATCCAGTTACAGGTAAACTGCATCAACCAGCTGATCAGGGGGTCAGAAAAACAGGCTACATCCTCTGGAGACCACGAATGGAGTTGTTGATATACTCAGCCTGAACCGAAGTGGTCGACCGACAAACCAGCCAAAATCCCTCGAGCCTTGCTGTTAGCGTGGCTAAAAATGTCAGCGTTAATTTAACAAGCTCATACAAACACCCACTACACATTTAGTTTTTTGTTTTGCTTGTGAACTGCATTTGTATTTACAGTCGTTACTAATCGTACAAACACGCCTTGATAAAAAACAACACCACCACAGGTCTGAATAATCCACAGTGTTCGTATAAAAATGAAGTACGGACTCGCATGCACGCTTTTTGAAACATACAAGATGAGCTCTGTTCAATCAAGATGATTCAGTTTTGATATCATTTCACAGGTTTCTCCAGTAAAAACGTCAACGTCACGTCACCAGTACTTTTAAATCCGGGTCTGCTTGCTTCATCATTAAGATGTAAACTCCCCAAAAAAATCTGTTAAGAAGGAAAATGGCAACGATCCACTTTGCAAACTTTAATTGCTGGTAGGCTTAAACAAGCTTACTTCTGAGGTGAATTTAAAATTCAGGCATATCTGCAGTAGTGACTTTCGCAGACAAGCAGATTCATCTTCTTTTTGCTGTATTCGCTGTGACCACATCATGGCACAGTAAGTGATAAGCAGCATGGTAAAAGAGTAAGAGGGATTTATCTCGAGCAGTGCTGAGTGGGGAGCTGATAAAGGGGTAACCCAGATGACTTGTTTTGACAGTAAACCAGCAGAGGAGGGGCGGAAATGTGTTAACAGCATTATGCAAAAGAGGGAGATGTATTTTAATCAGGAATTGACAACGATGACCCACAAAATGTGTTTTGTGGAATAAGTACTGTGAAAGTTAGTAATAAGATGCAGCGGAGATGAACAAAGGTTTATATAGTCGACTTTTTTTTTTTAAGATAAGTACGAGAATAGTTAGTTGACTTTGGGACAATTCAGCGCTATTTTAAATACGGTTTCAGCCAGCGGCGTCAGAATTTGTCCAAAAATAATAAAGATCAAACTGTTTATGCGAGTAAATAATGCATCATTGTCACTGAGGACATTTTAATCTTTCATCGCCTTCCAGTGCTCTGGTGACACTGCAACTATAAGGTGGGAAGAGTTTCATGCCACTTTCTTTGTGAAGATTAAATATATCGGTGACTAATGGCCTTACTAATGGGCAATACGCCAGTTACCAACATTTTATCAGAGGATTTAGGTTGCGTCAGGTTTTTGTAAGCAATTCAGCTGAAACACAAGCACCAACAGTAAATGAAGACTGGTGGGAATTTGGCAAAGCTGATCTAACTCATCCCATAACTCATTAGTAAAATCATACACTGAATGTGTAAATGGCTTACAAAGGCTCTTTTAGACAGTGGTACCAAGACTTTGCATGAACTCTATCTAACCCCTTCATCAAAAACAGAAGGGTTTAGCAGCGGTAAAGAAAGTGCAGTTGAAACTTTCTCAATGACCTGAGGTAAATTACACAACCAAGCTGCCACTGTCCGTGTGCTTTCAGACATTCGTTGGTTTGTCTGTCTGACTTTGATGCTCTGACTTTATCCGCGTGCAGCTATAACCTCGTGAACGGGTACATCCACCATCTGACAAGTCTTTGGTTGTGCTTTTCATTTAGTTTTTCACTTAATGTGTTACAGTGTTTTAATGAATTGTCAGAGCGTGCCAACAAAAAAACTAATTAGACAGAAATAATAATAAAAAAACAGCAGAAAGTGTTGGGGGAGTTGCTCGTCAGCCCCATCGATGGGTGGAACCGTTCTCCGAGCAAAAGATTGCGAGATGTTTACGCCTCCGGTCTTTCAAGTAAAAGCAGGCAAACTGTGGAAATGTTGTAATCAGCTTCATTCGTTCATTGTGTTCTCCGCAGGTAAAAACTGTTCTTTATTAAAAAAAAAAGCAAATGGACACACACCTCATTACTCCTGTCTAAACGGTGTGATGAAAAGTCCAACGGCATAATGCTTTCACTGTGACTGGACAAATTCTGTCCACATTTTTCAAATGTTTTCAGGCAAACCGAGATGTCTTTTTCTTTTTTTTGAATTTCCTTTCTAAAATAATTAAATTGCTCCCTTACGCAACACACCAAGCAACATAATAAAAAAAATAAAAATATAAAATGAAGCTGCACACTTTGGAAAAGCATAAAATAAAATAAAAATCATATTAAGCTTCCCGCTCTAAGAGTGTTCAGTTGTTGACCAAGCTGAAACCTAAATGAAGACGCTATCCATGACGCACTTTATTTTTTCGCTGTTTAGTTCCTAATCTAATCGAACCACTTTCTCCGGATTGTGTGAATTTAAATTCATGTTCTGTTCCGGTTGCCTGTGGAGAAGCCTTCTTGGATCTCGCCGGCTACCCTTTCATAATGAAAGGTGTCGAGACATCGGTTTCCACAGGCAGTAATTAAGTTACTGTAAAAGATAAACAAAACAACTTATAATGAGATACCACATGAATTCAGAGGAAAGCAGACAAAAACTTGTCTACCTTTGATCACTGGAAAACGGATGCAAAGTTACCTTCTTCTGCATCTGCAAAACCCCAAGTCTACAAAGATATTCTGTGATGTGAAGCTAATTACTGCATCTGTAGCCCACAGAGTGCCTGCTTCAGTCACATTACTGCAGCTGACTCACCGGGAGGAAGGTATAGAAATCATATCTGTGACCACATGGTACCAGGGGTGGAGCACAGAACAGCCTACACCTCTATAAAGTAAACATATACCTGACAAAACTACAACAATGCATTTCTTCATTCACAGTTTTCACTTTGTAATTAATTCACTCTTGTAGTTTAAGATATTCTTATTTTGGAATTTGTTATTGCTCGAAAGTTTCATCCATTATTTGTTCAAATCCATTTTTAACAATGAAACGAAGTCCCAGCTTTATTACTGTCCGTCTCATCAGGTGTATGGGCAGCATGACACTCCACCCGCATATATAGTACAGCACACATACAGTATGCAGCTACAAGGTGGAGGATCACCACAAAGACTGGTCCAAAGGTCGTCGTAAAACAGCTCTGAAGGAACAGATTGCTATTCTGGGAAATATCCTCAACCCCTCCATTGCCGAACAGTTTGGTGGAAGAATTATTACGTCCTTATAGTATCTGTCAATTCATTATGTACACAGCCAGTAGCAAGATAGCTTAGCTTAGAATAAAGACTGAAAAAAGAGAGGGGAAACAAGTCAAAGCCATTATTTTTGATGCAGAAGGAGCTTTTGTAAAAGAAAAAAAAAAGTGTCCAAAAGTACTGTATTACCAAAAAAAGCTACATCCCAAGAAAAAGTATATGAATATTTATTCAAAGAGAACAATGTTTTGTGTTTTACTATGAAGCTTTTCATTTTGTTTTTTTTATGACAAATATAAAAAATATAAACTGCAAATGAAAGAAAGATTATATCAAAAAGGATTGTATGTTTGGTTTCTTTTTAGAAGTCAATATTTGAAAGCAATTGGGATTTAAACTCTACCCGTGTGATGCATACTGTGAGACAAAACTTTGTTCTTTCCTCTCCTGTTGAGACGATGTCACTTCTAACTCCAAAATAACTTCCTGTTTTATTTGTTGCTAAGATGCAGGCCCATATTGGCTGCTGCTGCCAGTGAACCGGTGACCTTTTTGTTTGTATATGGTTTCCAAGAAGCACCGGGCCAACCTGAAAGCCTTCAATGTTCCTTTGCTGGCCAGGCTTGCTTGGTGACATTCAAGCAGCTCCCTAGAGATGGTTGCTTGGCTCTCAGCTTGTGCGTTTTTACAAGGTCTCTCAGTCTCAGGCAGTCGACAAGCAGGTGGGGATAATAATTAAGTATGATTACTAGACATTAATCTGTCCATAGAGTGACAGCCACAGCTGCCGCAGCCTTATAGAGAGGCTCGCAGGTGACTCAACGCAGCCTTTGCGGCCAAAATGGCCGTCCTCTGAAGATTGACTGTCTGCTTCCAACTGCTTTGCTCCTTATACGATTATGCAACAGAGGAGTGATCAAATGTACATGACAAATGGGACATTTCACTTACAATCCCAAGTCATTATCATAACAATCACAAGTTCCCCTCTGATGCTTGATTTCTTCCAATTTTGCTGTTTTTCTACATCGCCACCATATCTTTCAATAAGCTGCGCTTGTATACTACACTCGGATTTACACCTAATGTTTTGTAGAGAGCTCGAGTCCCACTTCCTTTTCAAGCTATGTTTCACTGGCCTTGGTGAGACACTTTGTCTTCCAAAAAGACTTTTCCTTCCCGTCTTTCAGAAAAAAAAACGTAACACAAACGTTTTTTGTTTTTTTTTCTCCTGTTAATAAAAGGTGAATGGATTCCCGGCATTGAACTGGAAAGTAAAATTTAAGCACCTCAGTGGTTCTGAAGCAATCGTTATGTCCGTTAGATTACAACAAGGATATCCTCTGAGTCTTAGCAACAGAAGCGCTTTCACAAATCTGCCCTCTGCCATCAGGATTTACAAAAGCAAAAAGTGGTCCATGAAGACAGGCCCGGGAGACGGCCATCACCCGGTAGCCTTACGTGTTGTGGTAAACCAAGGCCAAATGGCTGCTGCGGATTCTTAACTTGTCTGTCTTTGCCTTTGCATCTGAGCCACAGTAGGTTAGTTGTTAGAAGTAAAATAAGTGAGGAATGAGGTTATCCTTGAAACTTCCACACAAAGGTACATTTATTGAGAGCACGTAAAAACAGTTGGCAAAGCAACAAAAAAAAAAGAAAGACATTAAGAGCAACGTGGAAGATGTTATCCCATCTTGTGATACTGATCTGTACATTAAGAGGCGATAGTGAGTCACTGTAGAAGATAAGTTGCGAGTTTCAGCATTGAACTTCCTTCCTTTACTCACCGAGAGCGGTCTCCAACTGTGGAAAGCTAATAATGTTGAGCTTCTAGTTTGCAAAACAGTTTCAGCCAATGTTGCGTTTACTATTCCTTTCATCATAACACAAGATGAGATTAGGATATGTCTTCTTCCTCTCATATTGGACTGAGCAGACTGGACGCTACGGCGACTCACTATCGTCTCTTGAGGTGCGGGGTGGTATCACACGACCGGACAGGACCGGACTTGCTAAGTAACATGTTCCTCTTTTAATCGTATACATTTTAAATACACACATTGTAACTGCAAAGTAGGGCTGTCAACAGTATATCAATATTTAATTGCCACTGAAAACACTGACAGTGCAGAAAATAAACACAGTTTAAAGAAGCCACTGGAGAGGGTCTTTAGTGAAATGCGTAAAGGTTGTGACTATTAGTGCTGTCGCTATGTGTTACTCTGTTTCTGTGACTGTTTCCAACTGAGATTGCGACTAAATAACAATTGTAATATCAACATATGACTTCTTATATTAGGAATATAATCAGAAACTGGGACACCCGATGTCTTGAATGCATATTTCCACTTAAAGTAAAAATTACTCTGTGACACTTAAGGCGCTACACCGCATTATTATGCACTACGGAGGACTTCACTGATAGCTCACTCTCTGGCTTTATTAGCCATATTCCTTTTCCCTCTAGACAAAAAATAATTTCCAGACCTCAGCCAAATGAAGCTGAAAATCTCATCAGCAGTCTGTGCAAGAAATGACGCTGCATTATAGATCAAAGTCGACCTCAAATTTACTCGTACACAATAATATAAATCACAACTGCAGCTGTGCGAGGAACTTCACTGAGAAACGAAGCGTATGCTCAACAAAGTGGATCAAGATGTGGTGCTTACAGATTTGTTGATAAAAGACAACAAATATACGTGAATAGGTAGAAATGGCAGTATCTATTTATTTATTTTTGGTGGGATGTGGGAAGAGCCTTTTGAACATAAAGAAGCTTTCATGTTGATGTTTAGTGGTCAAGCTGTGACAGTTGGACATCCGCTGCATTTAGAGATGTGATGACTTCTGACTTATTAATAGCATGTGTCAGAAGAAATGATAATAACGGTGTGCTTTGTTGCTCGATGTAACACTGCGAAAGAAAAGGAGCACTTTTCTGGACCTTTTTTTATTTATTTATTTATGTACAAGTGTGGCATTCGCAAGTTTCTGTTGCAAGGAACTAAATTACCCGTAGTTATGGGTGTTTGTGTAAACGGCTGTCTGCCTGTATACAGTATGTGTGAACAGCCTGTTGAGTTTGCACCTCATCTGAAGCTCAGTTTGACAAACCCCCCCCCCCCCCCCCCCTTCCTCCATTACTCTGCAGAGAACACGTACAAGGCTCGGTATATTTCCACTCCAATCATTAAAATAAAAATAGTTGTCCTGAAATATTGAAATAAGATCCAATAGTTAAATAATAAAGCAGTACCATATAATAAAACCAAATGGAAAGCAAATAAATAATAATGTGTATGCTTAAGTACAATCTGGTTATTTTTTACTGAACTCCATAACTAAATATTTCAATAGGTGTATGATAACAACTACAATGAAACGTCTCGTACTTAAATTCATACGGCATAACATGTCATACATTTCCACATACTGTGTACTTCTATAACCTTGCTGACCAAGTCCACATTTGTTATTATATTTTGGGCATTGTGATGACTACATTATGCCATTTTCATAACAGCATTGCGATGCAGAATGTAACTGACAGCAGTGCAGAGACTGTTTGTATCAGTGGTGTCAGTTTAGATGCCCGAACATGCACATGAAAGATTTATTATGCATTTGAAGATTTATGTTCTTTCTCCAAATCGTATTAGTCATGTGTGGTAATATGTTGGCTGTTCAGGTCTCAAGTGGTGTATAATTTTACAGTCGGCGCCACAGCCTGTGAGGGTGATTAATGATGCCCACACAAACGCCAATAATTATTCACTATCAATTTCACAAACTGAACTAGGATAGTTTTTAAACCAAAGTGGCGTCGGTCTTATTTTTGGAAGCAACTGTAAACTGACTGCTATTAAGATGTTTAATCATCTCCCCACACCTCCTGCATAATTTACCATTCTGTTCTGCAGAGGATTTAGTCTATCTGAAAACCTAAAAACAGATCAGATGGGTTCGCAGCTGTCGTGATGCAAAAAATTACATCAACATAATGAAAAAGAAAAATACAAAATGAGTCAAACAAAATAGCAAACAATCATCACAAATGAAATCCATTTAGACAACAGCATTTATGAGATTAAACTCAATGCTACATTTTATTGTGATTAAACTGTTTGAGTCATCTGTGTAAAAATAGTCCAATTGATTTTTCCCTATTTCAAAATTAGATATGTAATCTTTTGGGATGACACATTTCAGAATAATCAATAACATTAAGTCCAAATGATGCCATTTAAAACAGAACCCAAATGGTAAGTCGAGCTTTCAGAGCGAGACACGGGCAGCGGCCGGCACAGCTTGATACCTCTAAATGAATCCACATAACATGACCAGCTCTCCCAGAGGGCTTCTGCAGAACCGGCTAAATAATCTTTACCGATAGATGTTTGAGTTGCTGCTCACTATTGAATCAAAATCATTTCTAAGCTCACTAAAGGGCCAATGTGTAACTTTATTTATTCATTATGTATTCCATATAGGCGCTGGGATTATTACAAGGAGAATTAGAAGAATCTTGTTTTAAAGGTACAACTTTCATGATCGCTAAGGCCGAAAAAGGCAAATTTGCTTTGGGGTAATTAGTGGAGTAAGGTCCATCCATATCCATTGGCAGTGCCTGACAGTTGGAGGCTGTTAGGCATGTGAAAATGAATTTCCTCTCACTATGAAACTAATTATAGACATAAGAGCTGAGTGGGAGATCTGTGGTTTGGTTGGGCCCACGCTGAGCAGTGTGTACATAACTGATACACGTTTCAACGATAGGTCATCACAGATCATGGTTCAGAGCTGTAACTAGATTTCAAACTTGGGAGACAATTTAAGTCGTCACGCAGAGCAGGGGGTGATGCCAAAAAAAACATTCAAATAGGTTTTCTGACGTGAACAAGCGTACGCAACTAAATAAGAACGGGTTACTATGTGAAAAATAAAATACTGTATCAGAAAGTGTCGAAATAAAATGTGAATAAAAAAAAAATTACAAGTCGAAGCAAACAGCTCAATGTAAAAAAATGTGTTTTACTCCATCCGTTCGAAAGCTAGTTACGCAGCTCTTCCTGCGAATGAATCATCTTCACGTTGGTAAAATAAAACAGCTCATGAACTGTGTGACCTGAAAAATAATTCAGTTTTCCACTGAAACAACCCACCAACACCAGGATGCAATCAACTTTTTAGAAACTAACCAACAACCACGAGAAGCAAAACAAACACAAGTAGTTTTTTTTTTAACGTTCTCTCACGATGTAGCTTTTCTATTTTCAATTGTTTTTAATGTCTTTCGGTCCTGCTTTTATGCCACCAATGACATTAATGCTGTTTTTTGGTGGGTTTTTTTGTGAACAATCGAAAAACACATTCGCATTCTGTAAACTCACCGCAACACAAGTTTATCCTCGAGCTCTAACAAATGTGTTGAATGTTTTTCCATTTGTAAAGCCACTTGCTTTATAAAGCACTTCAAATTCAGAATTGTTTACATCGTGTTTATTTACAGTCGTAGTCTCCTTCCCTGCAGATCTGTGAAAAAGGCTGTTCTTATATCGCCAGTGTGAGCGAGCTGAAAACAAACAGGGACCTGCTCACAGACAAACCGCTCCATTGTGCTACTAGACCTACACAAGGGATCTATAACATATTATGTTATTAATCAATGTGTTCATAGATTTTTTTTAAATTTATTTTGACCATGACATTTTTGTGTATGTTGGTACACACCTTTGATTTGGCTCCCATCTTAAAATATTGAGAATGAATTCAGATGAGGCCAGATGGTAAAAGGTTAACAAAAAAAGTTGCCTCTCACTCTAAATTGTGAGACACCTTGAACACTGGTAAAATATTTGCAGTAAAATCTTTGCTGTATTGACATCTTCACATAACCCTTAAAAAAAAACTGGAAATGAATTGGGTATTCAGTTCTGTCCTTCAATGCCTTTATATATTCAAGGATGTGCGTTTTGGTGAATACACCTGTGCCTGAATTGTCTAGTCTGTACCCTGAAATCTGCAGCTTGGTAAATTTAAGGCTTGCATATTTTCTTCTTTTTTCCAATTGCAGCCCCGATTTTTGTTTTGTACTAACCTTGTAGCAAAATGATTCAGTTAAATTGCTATCCAACACTTCTAAAGTTCAAAAGAATACACCGTTCTTATTAATAAGTGTTACAAGGGAATGCAATAGCAGAAAAATAATTTCATGGTGGTCCAGAAAATAATGGAACTTAATAAGAACAAGTATAATTGCAATTTTTCTATCTCTGATTAATTCAGTAGTGCTAATTACCTCGTCTTTTTTCACACTTCCGAACTGTGATAATTATTTTTACTCTTTTCTGAAGAGGCATTTTGCGAGCATGTGAGAAAATAACATGAGAAAATATGAGAAACAGAAAAAATAAAAATACCACAGGGGCTAGATGTAAGGAAATGTGATGCCTATGATGAATTATTTTGTTCACACAATTGGACATTTTACAATATTCCCTCAAAGGGGGTTCTTTTATTAGGCTCATTTCTTTGGGAAAGTAGTGTCTAATATCTGCAGACACAGATTACTCGTAGAGCTAGAAACCCTTAAAAAAAAAAACCACAAGTGGAACAACATGATTTCGGACAGCCTACGTTCTTAATGATGAGTGGGAGAATGTATTTTTAATAAATCCAGTAACAGTAAAAGTCTAATCAGTTCAGAACCCAGATCTTCGGCGCATGAAATCACTATAATTACTCCTGTATGTGTGACAGCGGATGATCAGTTAGATTTTAATAAATGTAATAAGGGCAAACGCGGCGTTTGTAATTTTTTTCAAGTGACGATTACAGAACAACAATAATTATAAACTTTCAACACGTCCTTAGACTGAAACGACACAACGGGTCGATTTCCAACCGGCCCCAAAAGAAACATACAGCATGTGAGTGTTTTAAGCGCCCTCTATGGGTCAGAAACATCCTGGGACTTAAACAACGAAATACGCCATTTGGCCGGTGGAGAGTACCAGCAATGACCGTAGCCAACCTTCGTTGTCATGGAAACAGTAACAAACACGTAATTAACATAGTAAAACAGTCACTTTTGGTTAGGTATTGGTCAAAATACTTAGGTTTGGGTTAAAATAACTATGTGACGCACAATAAACATATCACGTCAGTAAAATAATTCAACGTGGACTTTTGGTTTCACATGATACGCAAACAACTGTCTCGTGGGAGTCCTGTGTTTGACCAATCCAACCACGCCCGACCTTCTTCCGTTGCTCCCGTCATAATGACAACAACCACTAGAGGTATGTAGATACGTAGATATTGGTCTTTGGACACCGATGGTCAACACCGTTCAACTTCTGTTGTCGTTTTTTTCAGTGAGACGACACACGACCTCTGTTTTTTTCGGATGATACCGCAGGACACAACATTGTGAAATCCATCTCCCTGTTTATTTATGAAAATCAGGGACAAATCAATTATTAATCAAAATCCATGAGCAGAGGTCTTTTTCACTGCTCTCCCCATCTAGCCCGAGTTTTGTGAATTCACCAAGTCTCTCCCTTCTGTGTGTTTTACGCCCACTCTTTTCGGTTCAGATGAAATTCGGCTTTGGTTTTCTATGACTTAGCAATAATTGTGAGCTGAATGTTGTGGGATGTGTCGACAATTACATTAGATTGGTTCATATAAAAGTATGAATCTCCATGATTAGAAGCCCAGTGGTAAAAACGGCTGTTTTTTTTTCTTTTCTTATTATGACTACAAATTAAATAAAATACCAAGCAAAATATCGAGTGCAACAACAAAGCTAAGCAAGAAAGAAAAGTGAAATTATTTTACAGCATATGGTGCTCATGTTTATGCACTACACTATAATGTATCATTTAGAGCACAAGTCACCCCGAATAGCATTACTAATTCTAAAGTAATACATAATTACTAAACTCTGTCTCACTTATGTTGTGGTGCTGGTTTGTTTTTCCTGATACTAGTTCACAACTAGGTGCACAACAACCCGGTTAACCCTAAAAGATTACATTTAATTAAAAAGATAACTTCACTAAAACTTTATGCCGCAGCTTTTTTTTTTTTCCTGTCCAGAACTTTATTAGTACTTCAGGGTTACACTTCTAACGCATTAATGTTCGTCTACAGAATCTACAGAAAGCAACGTAATAGTAAAATGAATAAATAATGAATGACAAACCTCATTCAGTGCGTTAGGCATCAGCAACCACCTCTACAGAGGTAAGTATAAGCGCGCTCTATCCAACAATAAATAGACCGCCACTCTAATCAGATGCACATCCCACTGCACACTCCTCAGGATGCCCCGTTGCATCGAGATATTCCACTTAATTAGGCCAGATTCCTTTCAACTGCCGCCGCAACGTCACTGTGCAAGAAATGTTTCTGGGACCAGCATGGACTCGAGGTTTTAGTCATTAAGAAAATCAGGTCAACCGTTGCATGTGGTGGAAATCCAAGGCAAAATATATAATTACACACATGCATACCGGCATTGTTTTTAATGAGCTTTTTCAAGACAACAAGCCTCAAGAACAAGATTCTCACCTCGGAGCACATGCATACTTTGACTATTAAAAATATGTCCGGAAATGGAGACAGAATAGATGGATGTCACCGAATTTATTCCTTAAAGTGAGAAATGGATGAAGAAATAACGAGAAGAAACGCGTATTAATGGACACGTGACCCTTCCGCATCGCCGCAGCATAAATAGCCGAATGATCAACATGAGTTAATTAGCCGAGTCTGAAACTGACTTTCACCAGGATTGGTTTGTGACTGAATTTCATAAAACACACAACCTGACAACCAGAAGAGGTCCAACAGAAAAGTGGAGATTTGTAAGCGCTGTTGTCGAGAGACTGAAGGTCTGGCCAGCAGCTTTATTTCCAGCTGCTGCAGGAGGTGTTAAATAGCCTCTATTCTGAACCCAGCTGAGTACTACTGAGAAATGTTGAAAAAAAAAAAAAAAAAAAAAAAAAAGCCCCAAAAGGATAAGCTGAAGTCAATTTCACTGGCTCTCTTTTGATGGTGTGTCAAAACTCCCCAAACAGTATTGACACATCCAGTCTGCTCACAGTGTGCTGTGGTGCAGTCGCTGCCACGAAGTCTTTGTTTTTTTTAGTTGACTGCAAACACTCCCTTTACTGTGGTTCTCTTTTTGGTTAATTTAAGTTCACATTGTCCAATTACAAGCAAGTGGGTGACTGAACAAAAAAAAAAAAGTCACATAAAGTCACAGAGACCTTGTTTACTGAACTCCATTTTTTTGGCAACTCGCCATTAAAAAGTGTCAGAAAATGAGGCAGCGGGGGGCGGAGGGAGGTGTGTGGGTGGCGGTAGCAAGAGGAGATAATGTGATTCTCTTCCTGTAACTTCAGCTAATTATTATGGACACATCTGGTCCGTTTACCGCAAAGTTGTTGTCTCTTCACAGTGAACAAACACTAATTATTAGTCAGTCCCAACATTTCTTTTAACAAGTAAATTGAAAACAATTCCAGAAAGAAACCAGACGACTTCATCTAATCTCGATGTTCAATGTCAGCGCCAAACACCCGACGCCCCGAGCGCACGAAGACACAATGTCAGGGTTTCACACCAGCTACTCACACGTGCATCAGAAATGTTACCAGCATCCTGTTTCACAAACAAACGAGGCGCAAACTGCAGAAAAAAAGTTTTGCGACGCTCTCCAGAGGGTGTTCAAATGAACGCGAGAGGATGAAAATAGACCAGCTCACGTCACGAACCTGCCATTCACATTCACGTCAACCACATGTCAAACACACCAACGGTCAACGGGCGGCGACCGTTTTAGTTGCTTCGATTGTGTCGCAACGTATTCACCGTGAAGGATATTTAAGGAGACTTACTTGTGTAGATGTAGACTTTTTTTCTTCTTGAGGTGACAGTTCACTCACCCGTTTTTGCTGAACGTGCAAACTGGACAGTTGGAGTTCGACGGTCCGTCCTCACGCGAGACGACGTCGACCCCGCGCGGAAAACATGTAACTTATGTTCGGAGTTACGGGCATGGTTTCCCCCAACGATACGAGTGTCTCTGCAAGTCTATGCGAATCACAAATCCTCTTGAAGAAAGACAACATGCACGTTTCCCATATTTCAACAGTTATGCTGGCTGCCAAGCAAGCAGCTAGCAGCCCAAACACACTTAATCCAGCAGTGACAGCACCACACCATCGTATTATTCACAACACTACGCTGAGTGGTTCGAGGCATGTGTCCCTGACTGACAGGGTTACAAAATTGTTTGCGTGATCCATTTTGAAAACTTACACAGTCATTATCTTAATTGCAATCTCAGTCTTTAATTAGCTACACACATACCGAGTCAGTCAGGTGTGATCAATGCCCTCTTAATCTCCAACCATAAAATGGAAAAAAGATAATGAAATCAATGTTTTGCTATCTTTAATTGGAACGTAATGTCAAAATTAATAACAATCAAGTCAATTAGCTTTGGTAGTCGGCCGATGTGCGCCGATTCCAGCCTTTAATATTATTGCGATTCCGGGTTAATTGTCATCGTTACAGGAGGATTCAGTGGAGCATCGGAGAAATTAATGGGGCGAGCCGAGCAGACGAAGTGGACTGAAAGACTCAAAATTGTTGGAGTCGAAAAGAGAAGAAGAATAAAAAAAATTAAAAAAAACTCCAGGAGAAGAACAACCATCTCATCTCAGCAGGATCTCTGATTTAACTGCGTCTGAATAAGATCATTTCCCCAGAAATAGAAAAACCGACGTCTTTCTGGAGAACCCATCCTGTCAGGGAAATTACTCCCCTATTGGGAGGCAGAAGTATTATTTCGGTGTCTCTCAGACCCCCCACCCAACTTAGTTCAGGACCGCCTCATCCCTATACTCTGTGTTAAGCCCTGTGAGACAGAAGCCTTTAATATACAGCATCCGCCTTTTTTCTTGAGCTGCAATTTGACTTTGAGAGTCCACGGTGAAATAAATGTTCAGCTTTAGGGCGGGAATGGACTGGGACAAGATCATTTAATGATCCTCGCGGAAAGGAACGCTGCGTCTTTTCTGGAGTCTACTTATTAGTATAAAAAAAAGATCTTATGTGTGGAGAATGTTTCAGGCATGAGCATGCGAGGTTGTTATAGTTTGAGTCTGCTCCCTCACAGCTCGGAGAAATACTGTAGCACGACTGGAATTGCAGGATCATCAATTAATGATTTACCGGGCTGTGGTTTCCCACCCCAGAGCCTGGTTTTGTAATCTGCAGTGAATAAATTTGTATAGGAAGGCTGCTAATGAGGCCTAATAAAGATGTTAGCCATGGGCTGCAGTGGATGGACTGGCGTCCTATTTAAGAGTCACAGGAGCTGCCCTTTGGGTAGAGGTGACCCATCTGAGGCCGCGGGGTAGTTGGAGTGTTTACCTTCACATCCCTTTCTAAATATTAGATCTTAATTATCAATCTGGCCATTCGGGACGCTAATTTCTCCAGGAGCAAGATTTCCTGTTTTTGATTAAAAGTTAAAGAGGAGACACACGAGCCTTCACGGTGCAATTTTTTCTTTTTAGCAGTTTAGACTTTGCATAGTTCAACAGGGCCTACAGCTAACTAGAAATTTCCTAGGTGAGGTATTACATCGGGGGGAGTGCGCAGCCATATCGTTAAACCGCATTACGTCTGACCTGAGGAGAGAAGGTGAGATTATCTCAATGCTATTGTCTTACATTTGGAGTACAGCCGAGAGTTTAATCAAATCTTGAAGCAATCAATGCACCGGCTCCATTGGACACTTCCCTTTGCCCTTGGAACCCAAGGAGTGTTCAGAAACGATACCATGGCAAAAAAAAAGAGTCACTTCGGATACATCATCGCAGAGAATGAGATTAACCTCCCATCCTCCACCCACTGGGATATCTAATGTCGCCGAGCTTATCTTCTAAGCATTCAATCAACCTCCAAGAACCGAGTCCACAAACACCTTGCAGTCCTTTCGATTCTCTTTCAACCTCCGCAAAACAACGGCCTCACACAACTTTTTTCTTGTTGTACACTCTGCAAACTTTTCATCGGTTCATGTCTGCGTATGCATGTGGGGTTTTTATTGTTTTCCTGAGTTGACCTGCTGTGCTGGTGGGAGTCTTTGTTTTGTTTTTTCCTCACACAAAGGTGGAATCAGAACTGGTCACTAGTCGAGCAGCTGCACTTTGTTGTTGAAATATACAGACGCTGTCCTAAATAGGCTCATCTATTATTAAAAGGTTTTCTGTATTTCCTTTTGCAAGACAACATCCAGAATAAAAGAGCAGGGACGTTACGGTTTTATCTCACCACAGCTTTTTGAAGATGAACTGATTTGATCTAGGATTAAAAAAAAAAAAAAAAAAATGACAGCAAAAATGACAACACACATCCTATAATCTCTCTTTCACTCACTCACTCACTCACTCACTCACACACACACACACACACACACACACACACACACACACACACACACACACCTTCACAAACACAAATGCACACTGGCAAACGCTTGACCTCTTGACTAGAACAAAAACGGGGAGATTAGAAATGCATTATTTAAAGACATTTTAGTCCAGATTTTGCTGAAATAAATCTGAGCGGAAACATGATCTTCCTATTTTCAATTACATCGTTGCTATCCTCGATAATCCTGCAGATCCCTGGGGCTCGTCTTGTTCCTGCCTGCAACTCCACCAGACCGCATGTCTGTCTGTCACAGTTTTTCCTCTTTGATATTACGAAAACAAACACTTAAAGTGTAAAAGCAGCGCTCCTCGTCCTTGACCGAGCAGTCATCCCGGCTGTAGGTAAAATCAGCTGGAACGAGTGTATCGAATTGCTCATTGTGGTGCATTCACAGAGCAGCCATTCAATGCAAGCATTACACACAAGGTCTTGAGGTCGCAATACGAATTCCTGCAAGACTTTCAGTCCGACGTGCAAAAATCTGACGAGTGGCGCCTTATCTATCCGCCACAGTCTCATTTCTAATTTCTTATTCCGCATTTGCATTTTACAAGTAGGTTTTGCTGATCTGCGTAACCTTTGGCGCGGGGCTAGATCAGTGGCACTTGAAAATGCACGCCATGAATGGCTCTAAGCTGAAGTAACCGGGTGTGATAACTTTTGCCTGGCAGATAAACACTGGCAGAATCACTCCTGCTTCCTATTTAGCATTACAATGAACTACGCTCGTGGGTGCCAATGTTCTTTTATGTGCCCTTACTCTCTACGAGGCCCTGTCCTTTTCTTTTTTTTTTTTTTTTTTTTTCATTTTCCTCACACAACACAACAGTAATATGCTGTTTACCATTCCGCTGTTATGCACTTGCTCATAAAAGGTGCCGCAGACAAAAGAAAGCAAAAAAACCCCATCAAAATATGTATAAAAATGTGGGAAGGAGAATGCTATTTTTCCAAAAATGCACACTTATCTTGACTCTTGCAGATTTATGTGGATTTGTGGCCCCGAAATAAACAAGTTCATTGTATTTTGAATGAAAAAGTACAGAGGGATGACAGGGATAATGTAAAGATTAATATCAAAGACTTCAATCCAGCTGGGAAAGTGGGTTAAACTCAGCTTTTTGCCCTTCAGACAAGGAGAAAGTGATTTATTTTCCTAAAACTCAGATTTACTCTCCTCTGATGTTAACATTGTAGAAAAAGCCATGGATCACTGATACTTTTTTGTCTTATGAAAGTGGCGAGATGTAGAGATGCACTCATTATAGGTGTTCAAAAAACCCAATAATTCAAAAACAGCTTGATAGCATAATGGCCCCATTGTATAATGGAGCAGGAGGAGCTGTGCCCTTGAGCAACAAAGCAAAGACTCTGTCTTTACCGGAAGCTAGAGTGGGTGATAACAAGCTGAAGGCACAAAACTGACATCTGCATTAATGTGACCCCTTTTCTCCCAACACGAAAATCCAAGCAGACTCACCATCTGAGGTCAGTAATATATGTGAATGCATATTTTGAATATAATAATCCGAAAAGCAATTTTTTTACGTTGGCTCTCTGTCAGGTCAGCAGTCATCATTTTTTTTTTTTTTTTTTTTTTTTTTTTGCCCTTTCCTGATGCCAGCATTGTTTCCCTAATCTAAAAGGATGAGGATTAAGGGTATTTTGTCAGCATGGCTATCCATGTCTGACTGTCCCGAGGCTGTGAACTGCCATCACAGACAAGTTCATTCTGTTTACCCTTGTCATCCGGAGGAATATTAATCATTCAGCTCACAGTCTGACCAAACAGCTTTGGCTCCAAACATGTAGACAAATCCGACCGCTGCCCCTTTTCACAGACCGAACTGACAGTTTCCTTGTTAAAATTTTTGATAATCCAGTTTTGGACAGTGCAGACTTGGAAATAGAATTTTTTTTTTTTTTTTTTTTTTTTTTTGTATCCCTTCTTTTTTATTTATTTAACAGTCTCCAGGCCTATACTGTCTGATGCACAGACTGCTGGCCTACCTCAATCAAAATTGCATGGCAATCCATCCAATAATGGTAGAGATAGTTCGGTGTGAACAATAGTGTTCAGACCAACACTGTCATTCTTTAACCCAACAGGAGAGATACTGGTATCAGTACAAGACTATAACAAATATATAACAAACATACTGTTCAAAAATTATATGAATACATAAATATAGGCTATATATATATGTATATGTATATATATACACAAACAAACACCTAGACATAACCTAAAAGTCACCATCAGTTATTATTGAGCTCGTCCTTCTGCCGAAAACGACAACATTGGAGGGTGTTAAAGCGACTTCGACGAACGTTTATTGTGACCTCTAGTGGCTGTAGTAATTATGGCGGGAGGAAACAATGGCCTGTGTCAGGAGACACAGTATAAACAATAACAAAGTTCACGTAGAGAGTCAACGTTGACTAACTGTAACTTCCGTGATGTAATTAACGTTTTTCACGATAAACAAACGCTAACGTAAATATGGTTATTTGCTGATCTTTTCTTAAACCTAACCACGAAGTTTTGGTGCCTGAACCTGATGTATTTGTTATTGTTACCATGACAATGATGGTCCGTTACGTGTGTTACTGGTACTTTCCAATGCTCATATTACTTATTCTGTTGTTTAGGTGCATGGATGTGTTGCTCCCACGTAGAGGGAGGTTAAAATTCTCCATCTAAACGGTATGTGAATGAGAATGCCTTGTTATTGTTGTTATTTTCTTTGGTTAGAGGACATGAGACATGCAGGCAGTTGTATGTCAGTGATGCAGAATGAAGTCAGACCTATTATTGCCTTTGTGTGGAGTCCTGAACGGGTCCTGTGAGCACATTTATCACATCAGTGTGGAGACCATAAGCTGAAGTGTGTCAGCATGACAGATGTTGTTCCGCGGAGAACGCAAAGAAATATTCTGACTTCTGCACTGATGCCTGTTGACTAAAATGTAGGCCATGGCAATTTGTGAGCGTCTGCACCGAGACCGTATCCTGCAGACGATCATCTTATTTGTTACGTCTTAACCGTTTTTCTTTGATAAATAATAGAGGGGCATGCATGCTTGTAGACGTCAGTCATCCAGGAGTCAGTTTCTGTGTTATGTGCTTAATTGTGTTTGTAATTTAAACTAGAACAAATTCACCTCGATTTATATTTCATAGCGATTAAATTGATGCACACCTCAAACTACTGTGCAGGTCCGAGGAGCTTCTCTAATCTCCCTGGAGGGTATATTTTTGGTATTTTCTTTCGTTTCATTTTGCGGATTCCTGTAGGAATCTTAACTACCTGACCCAATGCAGGACTTTAAAGGTAATGAGGAGAATCTTAAATATAGTTCTCTGTTTAATTGGGAGTCAAAGCCAAAGAGTATGGGAGCAACGCGTGCTCTATGGCCAGGCCTCGTCGACACTTTACTGTTTCCAAACTAACATAACGTGCGATAACTCAAAGTTGCAAAGGCACTTGAATTTGGACTTGCGATGGTCGAAGCAGGATAAGACGAGGGGATGAACACGTCGCTTGGGAGCATCTAGTGGCAGAACAAAATTGATTTGGGAAATGTCTCCGAGCTGGAATAATAAAGACACACCGTGTGGTGTCATGTGGAAACTTGTGACTTGAGCCTAATCACTTGTGTTTATACGCAGACAACAGCTGCTTCTATTTTTTTGTTGATAAGAAAAAACAACAACCATGAAGTCCTGTCAATAAATAATGAGGATTCATACAATGTGCTGCACCAAGGATGTATGATAGTCACAGAGATGCTGCAATCGTGTCAGAAATTTGTGGTGGAAGTGAAATTATAACAGAAGTTTAAAAAAAAAAAAAAAAAAAAAAAGCAATTTATGAGGGTAAAAGAGGTTTTGTTGGTTTTCTGAGTATTTTTCTTATTTCTTTGGATTTGAAATCAACAAAAAACCTGATTTGAATATCAGACTATTGACTAAATGGATATCGTTGCACATCCGTCTTCAATATAGGCTGGTAGGGGCTGTTATGACCCGTTTATTTCAAGTCCAAACTTGGCAAACTGCCAATCAGTAGGGCAGGAGGTTACATGTCTTGGGACCTCTAGTGGCCGTAGTAATTATGACGGGAGCTAAAGAGGAAGCTCGGTGATAATGAAGAGGGATCAAACGCTCGGACACGTCGGTTCGTGAAAACAAAAAGTTAACGTTCAAGGTACATACGCAAGTTAACTTTTATTAACTTGCATAAATTAACGGCACGCAACGTACACAAGTATCGTATTTCAACCTAAACTTTCATCTTTTCCTAAACGTAACCAAATGGAATCTCTCACTACGTTACCTTAGCAGAAATACCCACGTGCTTTGCTTTAGGAAAACAGAGCCATGTAGTTATGGCTAGCTACAGAAACTGTCACATGACCTCCTTCTTGGACTCCGGTCATACATGCGTGTAGTTTTCACGTCGAGGGCGAAGCGTGACACTGACACGGTGTCCTTTAGCGGACCGACGGGTGTATTGCACTCTTTGGTGTGATACTGGGCTCATATTTGGGATGCGTGATGATCACAGTCTACTCAATGGACCGACAACAGTCAGACTTCATGAAGAGAAAGTAAAAACATAAAAAAGATATTCAGATTTATATTTGTATCGACATACAAAATGTTTTTTGGGGGGTTATAATCTAAAAAAAAATAGCACAATTCATATTATAGCTATTCCTCTGCCAGCAGCACAAATAACCTCCATTCTGCAGACGAGGCAGACTGAGATGATACAAACACTAAAAAGGCTGAATTTTAAAATATCCTGTGATACACACAACAAAAGATTGATTGACGGCTTTCAACTGTGTGTTAAAGTCACCAACGGAGTACTTCTCCTGTAAATACAACATAATGTTGCCCGTTGGTTCTGCTGCCTGCCCGCAGCATTGGTCTTAATACGCTGGAATAAACTGCTGACACTATACACTGCATGTCTAGACTGCTGCTGCATCCCCCCCCCCCCCCGAGAAATCTTCCAGCAAATGTTTTAAACTGATACAAATGTTTTGCCGATGAACCATACATGTGGATTTATGGTAGCACACCGGCACGTTGTTTGTTCATGACGTTCTCTGAACTGAATAAATGTACTGTGCTGTGGGATAATTTGTTTTTCGGTGTCTGCTGATCTGGAGTAAAAGACACAACCATCAAAGCAGCAAAGATTAACAATGCTGTTTCATGGGCAGTTAACCTCAAAAAACCCACTCGAGCACCATCACAGGCCACACTCCAGCGCCCACAGCCTCCGCACGCACACGTGTCATTGTTTGGGATTCGCAGAAGTTGCAGGCTTCGGGTATGAGTGCAGCCACGACGCAGGTAGAGCGCCGCTGTTGATTTATTAAGCTGCTTGTTGATTTATGAAGTTTGTCAGAGAGCTGCCAAAATCAGAGATGCATTCATGAAAGCTTGAAAACTTTATTCATTATACATTATAGCATTATCCATGCCGGGTTTGCCGCGAGGGGTGGAAGCAGCATCATCTGACAGATAAAATTAGAGTGATGGAAAGGTGTGGGAATTGGAAAACTAAGATAAATTGTAAGGTGATCTGATATATAAAAAAAAAAAAATCTTTATGTGGAAATAACTAAATAGCTTCAGTAACACATTTATAAATACATGAAAGCTAACTTCAAAAATGAATTGATCAAACTACACTTCTTTTCTGTTTTTACATGATTCTTTTGACTCTTAATTAAAGCACAAATATTTTGACCCAATAGTCTTCTTCACTTTTATTTAAATTACGTGACACGTGTCGTTAAGAATTTATTGTCAATGAGCAAAACAAATCGTGTGAAGGGTGTACCGAATGTGGAGATTAAACTGCAGTGAAACCTTTCAATTGAACATTTAGAAACCGTGTGGGAGCCGTGTATAAGCATTTTTTCCTTCTGACGAGTGAGGTGAACCCCCCCCCCCCCCCAAACCCAAACGTGTTTACATAACTGATGAGAACAAATGCGACTCTATGGAAGTTTTAACCTTGCTCCGGCTCGGCAATTGACTCGACATCTCAGCAGTGAAAAGATCTCCTCCATAATGCACTGGGGCAGGAAATGAAGTAGACGCACTGTGACCCCGACAATGTGTTAGCTGTTGCCCTCGGAGAATCTGAGTGTGCTTGATTGCACCTGGGAACAATTAAAAAGTCTATGAGGTTAACAATGGCTGACCTCTTACCGTTTCAGTTCAGGGTCAGTGATGGATGACTCATTGGTTGTGTGACGGTTAATTTGTTTCCCTGCTTAATTTAGCATCCCACATGTAGATTGAAAAATGAACTGCATTTAGTTCGTTTTCATGGCGTCAGTTAGAAGCTACTCAAATGTTTTCAGTAACAACAGTTTAATTGAGTGTGTATTGCGGTCGTCGAGTACACAATGCGCCACAGTATTCCAGTCAAACACTCAAAGATGAATGCATGTAGAGAGGTGGTTTAAAGGGGAAGATGAGCTGACTTGTCGAGGGGAGTGTTCACAGCCTGTGAAAACATTTCTGTAATGTCTGTATCTCTGCAGGGAGTTTTCTACAGTGTGAGAAAGCAACCCTGGCGATGTGATGAGGGTCAGCATGTAATACACTCGTTAGTCCACTAGAGGACTCTGCGTCGGTGGAACGTTTTGCCTCGCAAATTGCATCCAAATTCCCACCCCTCTCTTCTCTCCACTCTTAATTGAATAATTCCAGATTGGTTCACAACGTACTGCATCTCAATATAATCAGCAGACGTTACCCTTTCTGATATTACCCCTCGTTTCGCCGTACGACAAAGCATTTTCAACTAAACTGGTTTTGGAATCACAGCTGACTTCTGCATTATCTCCAACCTAAAGCTGACACTGTGAAAAAAAATAAGCACTAAGCACATATAATCTCCTCTACACAAATATAAAAAGAGATCTCTACTAACAATACTTCATGGTATACATGTAATGGAGATACATGTAAAAACAATTTCATAAGACAAAATTTATTTTTTTCTTCATATGACGTCAAATTTAAACAATTTAAGTATTATCAAATCAAATGATGAAAGATTTGGATAGCATCGACTGTCCTGAAAAAAAAAAAAAAAAGATATAGGATGAATGGTTACCTCCTATAATGACCAAGATATAAGCTTATAAATGAAGGTAGTGTAATAACCCTCCAAGGTTCAGAGGGTTAAACGATGATGCACGCTGTAGTGGACCGATGGGTTATTAAACTCTCTGACATGATACCGGGCTGCTCTTTTTGCACGGCAAAACAAATACTGCAATTATTTCTTAGTAATTATTTCAGTCACCATAACTTCAAAGTAAAAGACCACAGTGAATAATGATAAAGGAAAGGAGCTTCGATTGGAGTTCTGCTGTCAGCCATGAATAACTCTGGAGCTCATGCATCGATATGCTTTGCACTTAATCGAGCAGTTTGTTAATCTTCCTCGTGTCCAACTGCATTGAAACCTATCATCTTTTCTTATTACGGATGCGCTGTAATCTGTACAGTATCTCTTGCCCCTCTTTATTTCCTTGTTTATTCTCTCTCACGTTGTACAGAGAGGCCATCAGAGACTTTTTGCTGTCAGTCTCTTTGGATCAGATCTCTGTCATAACATGTCTCTGGCATTCGACGCAGCAGCAGAAGTCACAGATGAAACACTCCTTTGATCAGCGAGTCCTTTGAGTGTGCTCTTTAAACCTCCGCTGCCACTGTGGGCATTCAGGGGGCAACGGCAGTGATGCCACAACACTACCATTGTGCTCGAGCCTCTCGCCCCGATAAAAACCCACCGAGAGCGTACAAAAAAAAAAAAAACATGAAGCCAAGCGATCAAACGGCATGCCTTTAATACTTTGCTGTGCTTAAATCATCTCAAATAATGTTGGACATGTGTGTAATACCGCCTTGTCCGACATCACTTTTGAAATGCTGCAGTTTGGTAATGCACTTCCACCCTGGTTCCCACTGCTTGCATTTTTCATAGACATCTCCTCTGAAGAGCACACTGTAGCTTTTAATTCCCATCAACATATTCTCAGTGGTTAGCTGTTGATCTGACTGCCTGCATTACGGCGGGAAAGTCTTCTACTTTGACACCGCACCATGGTTAAAGTTGAGATTATTGCCATTCCAGAGAGAAAGGAAATAAACATACTTCTTGCGTTCAGCACATTTTCTTGGTCCACATTTAAATCCTTTATTTTGTATCACTGCCTATTATCTAATTAAGCTTCTTCAGTTTGCATTTGAACTCCGCTGTCAAGATGCTGCATTATCAGCACGGCGCATACCAAAGGGATCATTTCAGATATTTGTGCTCTATGATGTGTCATCTTTCACAAAGAGGTCACTCCCCTCTGAGGTTACAAAGAAAAGAAAAGAAAAAAAAGGTTTGATATCCAAGAAAACATTCAGAAAAACCTTTTCAGTATAATATACAACCTAGTCATGAGAAATATGAACTTCTGGTGCACACCCCCCTTTTTTTTTCCTTTAAAGACAATTCAGACAAACACCTACTTCAGAATGTGCAGACCTTTCAACAACGCCTTGGGGAGAGTGCATTTTTCCGACAGGTGTATCATTTTTACCTTTGTTATCTAAAAAATGAACTATGGCCACTTCACTTTCTGAAGGATACTCGGCTGGTATTCCTTCATCCATATTCTTAGCGTCGAAGCATTAATGCTGACAAAGCATCAGTTGAAAAAAAAAAAATGAGGCATTTGTCCTCAATATGATGGCAGTTCGAAGAAATCATCCGGCCAGCACCAACAGCAGACACAGTTACATCCTGTCATGACCAGACCAAGCCGAATCCCATGTGTTATTTTCATATTTTATCATTAGATCAGAATAAGTGACAAAAAAAAAGAGCGTTACAAGTTCACTGCAAATGTGTTCAGTGTGTATCCAAGATGGTAAATGTGCAGAGTCACTGACCGAGCAGGACACAGGTAATGGCAGATTCACAATACCCATTAGAACCAATGGGGAAACACAACTCTCTGTGAACTCATGGCAAACATCACCTGCATAGCAAAGATTATTAAAAGTCTAATTATGCATATCAAACACCACAGACGGGACAATTAGAACAGGGAGGCTTCAGGCTGCCTGGAACAGATGGTTTGCCCATTTAAGGAAACTACAGACGTGTATTATTAACACTTAGCTGAGTGTAATTTTTTTTTTTTTTAACTTGTGGGTTTTATTTTATTTTTTGCTGTAGCTCCCTACAGTAAATGACAGTTTTGGAATAAGTCCATTTGTGAACAAGTGTTATTTTTATGGAGGAGTAATTTGCCATTAAAGCAGTAAATGGATAAATAGTCCTGCATGCAAATACTTCAGAGATGTTTTTGATTTTTTTTGAGACGTTACGCAGTAGCTGTGGGGCAGGACAACACACTGAAAACATAAGGTACATAAAAGTCTATCTGGATATTTTAATGGTCACACCTAAACCCCCCCCCAAAAAAAAAACAACAACAAAAAAGCCAAACAGCAACAACAGTATGTTGGTGATTGGATTTCATTCCTCCAGCTGATTGTTCAACATTTTAAAAAAAATGTAACAGCAGAGGGTCTTTTATGAAACATCTTTCTGTCTGAGGGAAAATTCTTCAGAAAATTGTTGACAAAAAAAGTATAAATAAATGTCCATCAGCTCAACTAGTGGTGACAAACAAGTTAAAGTTAGCAGCCGCCGTGCTAGGATATCATATAAACAGTAGAGGAACTAAATGTGCCGCAAAGACCTGTTCGACATCTGCTGCATCCTTCTCGAAAAACAAAAACAAAAAACAACCTCATTGGTCTTATTTGCAATCGGCTTCCACTTACGCTCGACACAACAGCAGCTTTGGGTGCACCAGACCGCTGTCCTCTTCCCATCTCCCACCACAAGGCGGGGCAGTTTTTTTTATTTTTTAGAACAGCGTTTACTGTTGCCATGACGACGACAGCTGCACAATTACATAGTAAGTTTAATGCACAGCACGGCTCGTGTCATTATTTTAAACCGAGCCATTTTCCGCGGCCAATGCCGCAATTAGGCTGCAATACCACCGAGTGCCACTAGATGTCGGCTCCAAAAAGCGTCCGGCTCCAAAGACTCCCATTCAAATTCTCTCATCAAATACAAAGCCAAGAGGCCTATGTTTTGTCCACAAGTTATTTCTGTGTTGTTAACTAAAGTCACTCCTTCTTATTAGTTTTCTGGCGGTCCATCTGAACATAATCCCGTCATTATTCATTCGAAAAAAAAAAGCCTCAAAAAGCCACATTTTCAAAACATAAATGGCAGCAAAACCAATTGGTGACATCACTTGGTTACACAGCACAGTTATATTGTCCAATATAATCATTTCAATATAATTCTATTAAAATTAGTACGTGAACACAGTTGGTGTTGATTAATACTTGGTGTAAAAACGACAGTAAGCGTTTGCTCATTTCTCAAAGTCACAGATTAATGAAGTGCTTTAAACTACGATTTAGTAGCGGTCTATATTTATTTTTTGTGCTCAGTGTATTATGCAACTACGGCGCTTTATAACGAAGGACCATGACTAACGGACACAGACAGACAGATCGATAAGACGACTGGACCGGGAGCCCGGCGGCGAGCAGTCGCATGACTAACGCTGTCCGACTTGTACGGGACTCCTGAGTCACCTTGCTGCCGGGGCTACCGCATGTAAACATTTCCCATCCCAGACCCGTACACACAGGTCCATCCTGGCACCCGCACAAGGCCGCGGCACAAGGACCACTTTCACATTCAGCGGTATGCTTCTCCTGCGACTACTTAGCACTACATATTCTCTACACACAGACTAATGACAGCACGGTGAAATGACAGCTGTGGATGCACACACACACACACGCACACACACGCACACACACGCACACACACACACACACACACACACACACACACACACACACGCGCACACACACACACACACACACTCTGTTTCTCTAACACCCGCTCTCTCTCTTACACATACATAAATACGAGGTACAATCACACACAGTGAGACATTCAGAGATGCACAGAAGGGAGGCGTGTGGGGGGGTTTACCATAGAGACTTGGACTCATTGATCTTCTCAGGAGGGGGTTAGTTGAGATCAATCTCCCTGCACAACAGTGACCCCTGGTGGAGGATCAAAGTTCCCTATCAACAAAGACAAGTTGTCTCTGCCGCTCCCCTCCATTTCTATCTTGATAGAAAAAAAAAAAAACTATAAGCAAAGATACATCCTAAAACATTATTTTCACACAGTGACTCAATGAAATTCTCATTTCAGCTTTTAAATAGCAAAAGTGGAAGTTAAGCACAGTACAAAAGGATTCTCTTTGACATCAGGAAATTTAAATAAACAAGTACCCCCCCCCCCCCCCCCCCCACCCCCCTCCCTCCCCAAACACCGACATCTAGATGACTGAACTGGGCAGAGGAAGGCACAAGCTGCTCCCATGCAGTACTGAGCACATGTGAAAATCATTTTTTTCTCTCCATGCACCTCCCACACCATCTTTCCTCATACACCGCAGTTCAGACAAAGCTCCTCATTCAGTTTGTGCACCAGCTACAGTAGGAACAGCTGCAGCAGGGTTTCTGACAAGAACAGGTAATGAGCGATTTACCTCTGATTCACAGGACTAAAAAAAAAAGAAAAAAAAAAGTGTACTTCATGTTGATTCAACAAAACAACTGCACTGCTGACATTTATGGATTAGAGCCAGTAAGAAGTTCATTAATCAAACAGAGACAGAAAATGAACATTTTACAGGGTCTCACTGGACAATATCTACTTGGATTGGTCAAAAGTAAAATGCACAAACTTGTTCTCTGCATAAAACAGCAATAGATGAATAAATAAACAGTTAATGTCTAATTTATTGGCAAAAAGTAAGAAATTTCTAACCGTCATTTTGACTGGATTTGATTCAGCAATAGGCATGATGTAAACATTATATGCAAATGAATATGCTCAATATTTTCTATTCAAGGCTTTGCACCATGATTTGACACTTCTATTAATAGACTCCCACTGATCATGAATGTGCCTTCCTATTCTCGGGGCCTGTATTTCTTTCATGCCGCTGCCCTCGCTGTTGTGCAAAGATTTATACGGACCTTAAGACCACGTGTATAATGCATGAGCTTGGACTTATAAATATATCAAACAATATCAATAAATAAAAAGTAACCCGCCGTCCTCTCTAATGTGTGAATTTAACTGCTGACTGTGGCTCCTTGGTTGTCGCTTGAGCAGAACAAAAATATATTTTATCGGAAATGCACCTGAGGCAGGAAACCGTGTTTAACTGAAATACTGTCACACAGAATGGAGCTCGGTGTGCTTAAAGTGTGTTTCTGCTGCCGAGATGGAGCTTTTCCAAAGACCTCCAAAGACTCGCGTGTCCACACGTATCGCCATCTGACCAAAAAAAAAAAAAAAAGAAGGACATTTTTCTCCTTTCGGCGCCTCGGATCATACTTTGTATGTTGCTTTCCAATCATTCTCATCATTGACTCATAATTCTGAATTGTCGGGTACTAAAGCAGTTACTTGGTGTAATATGGGAACGTGGCAACATCGGGGAAAAGTTTCTTCTTATGCAAATTGAGGCTCGCAGGAGAAAAAGTGCCGCATATGCAATTTGGGATTTGTGCTAAATAATTAAATTCACTTAACTTGATTAAAAACTAGTCTGTAGTTTCCTAAAAGTTCTGTTTATGTACAATAGGTAACTGATGATGATGCCAAATATGTTTTGAAGGAAAGTTTTCTCTTCTTTGGAGCATAATCCGAAGAAGACAAAACTTCCCTTCAAAACAGAAATGGTTGCAGTATTTGAGGATGGACTATCGTCTCTATAAGAGTTTGCCGCATCGTGAAAACGGGCCTTTGGTTCGGTTTCGGCAACTTGGAAGCTTCAGTAAAGGTTAGAGAAAGAGTGTTTTTGGTTCATCTTGAAGGTGAAGTCCACATATTTGATACAAACCCTGTTAATTCGATCATGATATTACTACTGCATCTCAAAGATCGCTTCAAGTGATGTCGCTTCAGTCGGCGTCAGCTGCGACTGAAGACTGCAAGTTTGAAAATGAAAAACAAGTCCATGTGTGTGCCGTTGGAAAGAAATGAGCTTCCCAAACTTCTGTTAGCTGTCCTTCACGATGCCAAAGGCAAAAGGCGCTTAGCTCCGACTAGCATAATACACCCGAATCAGTCAGCTGCTGAGCTGCACAGTGCGTAACGTAGGCATCAGTTTTTGGCAAAGAAAACCCGTCTGGTTTGTGAGCTACTCCGGCTCCAATTATCCGCTGCATCTCATTAGTTAATTCATTAGATGGACAACATTGCGCGAGCAGGCGGATTTTATTCCTTCTTTTAGTGACCATCATGAGTCCGTTAACCAAATGCTGCGAGTACGGAAAGTAAACCGGGGAATATATTTGTCCCGCTTTAACGGCTACAAGCAGATGGAGAATCACGAGAGCAAGTAATGAAGCGACAACAGATGAAAACATGTTACCTGTCAACAGTGTGACGAAGGGATCTGCTTTTCTTTTCTTTTTTTTTTTATCATTTTGCCCCCGGCGAGATAGATTTATTGTTCACGCCTCATCGTGATGTTGATTCAAAGCAGAATCTGACGGGCAAAGACCACCACTTGAATTACATGTGAACAGTGTTAATTGAGTCTGATATGGTAAAACGGGGCTGAGCCACGTAAGAGACTCGAGGTTTGGGGAAGGTTTGATTGAGAATCGGAAGAAACGAGAGCAGACAGGTGGGCGGACTGGGCAGGTATTTATAGACTCATAGTTTGAGGTTTTCTTCCTGTTAAAAGAAACGTTTTTCCCTCTTTGCTTACGTGGGAATTGTTGGATTCTGTTTTAAGGACTTTACTGTGTTAAGTGCCATGAAATAATATAAATAAATAAAATTGACTTCACAGTCGGACGACTCAAACTTGGCAAAACCTTCCCAGCTTACAAACCAGCTCCCTACGGATGGTTAATTGTAGCCATGTTGTGACATCTCAACAACTGAAAACAGTGTTAACTTGAACCGATAGAAACACGTGGAAAATGTACTCGAACTGTAACTAAAGCAAAAACTTTCCTTTCAGAGGTCACGACCTCTCCGAGCATCAGAAACACTGACATCACAGCGAGTCCCACATCACAACGCCTCCACACTCGCCTCATGCTTTACATTTTCAATGCTCGCAGTGTTTTCCAGCGTTTGAGATGCTCGATATCTACTGGTCCGTGTATCTCTTCCATTTCAGCCTGCCAGTGGTACAGTATCCATCTCCATTACATGGTCACAGATGGATAACAAGGCCGGGGCTGGCACCGCTCACAGAGCGGTGCTCCTCCTCTGAGAATACACCCCTGCCATGGTATTCAAATGGACTTTCTGCTGGCTAGTCCCCCCCTGCGATCGGAGCGGCGGCGCACAATAGAAGACGGTGGGAGAAGATGTGGGAGGAGGGAGGGGAGACGCTGAGGTGAGACGGAGGTGGGCTGATGAGAAGAAGAGAGTCGCCGCCGTCTCTCGGGGAAACAGGGATGCCAACAGTGAGACGCTCTACAGACACAGGAATTAGATCATTTAGAAATTCAACCCAACCCTTGCACACCAATTGCTCTTCTCCTTCTGCTGCCCCCCCTCCCCCTCCTCCTCCTTCCTGGCCGCCTTCTCGTTTTTATGGCCTTATCGAGGCAGGTTGGGAGGAAGCTCTGCGACAGGCTGACACGGACACACACTACCTCTAAAGTCCTTAAAAGGTAATTGAGCCTTCCAGCCGACACCACTAATTTGTGTGACTCTGCCCACCAGCTAGCAGTGTGACAAAAACAGAAGGAGGGGGAACGGAGGAGTGTTGGGAAGAATGACTCCCTCGGACACAATATGTTAATTGGCTCTCTACAACTGACAGCCATAAGAAAGGTTGAGGCTATATGGGGGAGAATTACCAGAAAGGGCATGGTCAGGAAAATGATAATGGCCGGTCCCTGCAGTAAAAAAATTGCACAGAGAACTACTCTTTCATCCCCATCTGCAAAACGATAATCTTCTAGTGATTTTGTGCAACAATAGCAACCATTACAATGAAATATGCTGCAGTGATTGCTGAAAAAAGAAATAAAAATAGAGAAAAAAAATGCATTTAATAGCTCTGCGGCAGAAACAGTAGGCACTGTTAGAGGCCACTGCTTACAGTGGATTAGGGACGGTGGGTGTTTCTGTGTGCAGGAGAAGTATATTGTGGTGGTAATTGAAAGATAACTGCAAGTCCTCAAAGGACTCCACCAGGTATGCGCCGCGGTAGAGATCCGCCTCTGGTCCTGCTTTAAATTCACCTCAAGAATTTGATTTCTTCAAATGCCAACACGGTTTGAAATGAACTATTTGTCCAGGGTCTGAATTATGAGGAAGACCCTCCCATGAATCACCTTCAGTACCTCTGTGGCCTTCAGCCTCGTAATATCCATATCTCTTCACTTTCCTCCAATCAATAATGAGACGACGCCCTTGGAAATGCAGGATAGACGTTTCAAATGGGATATTATATTTGTTGAGACCACACAGAACAGAGCCGGTCTGAACCAGATTAACATACCCATGCATTTATTTATTTTTTTCAACCTACACTTTTTCAAATGGGTAGACGGACGTAAGCAAGCACTCAACGGTTTCTGGAAGCTAAAAAAAAAATAACATACTAGGCCAACATGATAAACTTTATCAATATCAATATTGCAGAAATACAAGACGTTAAAATGGTTTTAATGGTTGATTTCTTTGGTTTTGGAAAATTTGAATTGACCTAAATTTTTTATTTTTTTTTAGTTAAGTTTAGTTAGTTTAGTTTAGGTTTTTTACAGCCACAGCAAACACAATTCTAAAAAGTTTGTATTTCTGATGACGCATTTCGATTTCAAGAGTGAATGAGACTGAAATGTTCCAGAGGACAACAAAAAGGTTGAAGTTTAAAGGAACCACCATTAACAGTAAAAGCACTGAATGCAGCACTGAAAGCAGCCCTGAAGCACACGGACTTAATACGGCTTGATATGGGCGACCGATGCTCTGGTTTTTCTTGCAAAACCAGAAAAGTGATAGCAAAAAAAAAAAATGTGATAGACGCCGCCTGAACACCGTATCGAATCGAGTTGAACTGTTTCATTTTGAGCCGACTAAATGATTTCCATGTTCAGTCTGCCGAGGCAGACGGATCTCTGCTCTGTTCCCCGTCTCCCCTTACAACACATCTAATTATCTCATATTTATCGAGACTTAATCATCCAGTTTATAACAGCATCGACCGGCTCACCTGCTCCGCTACTACAGGCGCGACCACCGGGATCCCAGCCCCCGCCTATTGATAACAAACGATAGCCGAAACAATAAGTGCGATGAGAAAGCTCGTGTAGATGTGGGTCACACACTTTCTTTATAAGCCAGAGCCCAGGGCCCAAACTGAACATAATAATGTAGCGTAACCAGAATAGGGCGCTCGTGAGAAGAGCCTCCTTCAGGCTCCCAGTTAATAGAGAAGACTCGGACTGCACGCCCCCTCGCCCTCTCTCGTTCCCCCAGCGCCCACTCTCCTACGACCTTCCCTGTCGATCCTCAACTCGCCATCAATTCATCTCCCTCCGTGCAATCTGCAGCCAGGACTCCATTAAGTCAGCCAATCGGTGTCAAAGATTCCCAGCATATATTTATTTATTCTTAATTCAGTGGGAATACGTCTGCCTCTTGTCGTGCTGCCTGCATGGCGAGCCATATGGACTGGATTTCCTCCCCCGAATTATGAGCTTTAAGGTGGTGATCATAATCAATTATATATATATATACACACACACCTGCACTGGATGAATGAAAACCACTGTATATCTTACTAAAATGAGGCATGCATACACACATATGATGAAGCAGCATATGATTGTCCTTGGAATATTTTACCATATATGAACATTTTAATGAGATGCAACTTCATTTTCAGCAACATACCATCTCAATCCGTGTCTGTTTGTCTGTCCGTCTTTCTATCCATCCATCTCTCCATGTTGTCTTTCAACAGTAGCTGCAACACATAAAGCAATAATATCTACTCTGCTATACCATAAATACTGTATTCAGCATCATTACTGAATTATTTATGAAGATATAAAGTGTGGCAACAGTACCATCTTGGATACAAGTGTGTTTTTTTTGTTGTTGCAGACACTGTACCCTCCTCTCTGTCATTCATTAGACACTTTTGTCACCCAGTGTGACAAAAGATACACCAGGCATCCGGGCCTGCGCTTCCTGCGTCTCCGCCTGCCATCGATGATTCACACCCAACCAGGGGGAAAACAGAGGGTTACTAACTAGGTCCTCCAAGGCACCAGATGTCAGTGATTAATCTTGATGAAGTTGGGACTCTACGTCTCCCTAGCTGTCCCTGTCTGTCTCCCAACCTGGTGCTTAATGACCCTTTCCCTCTGTTTTATCAGCCCATTTTTTACCCTTTTAGATCATGTTCAATATGGCAGCTTCTTTATGCAGATGAGCTGTGGCTGCAACGCTGGCAAACGGTGGCAGCGACTGAGTGTCTGCTGCCACATACAAGAAGAAAAGTTTGCAAATGTAACAGCAAACTGAGGAACAATAGAAAACACTTCTTTTTTTTCCGGGATACATTCCCACTTTATCTCCTCACAGGTGGCACGGAGTTGCAATTTTGTGACTGCAGTGTGGGACAAAAGGCACAGAGAACACAGCCTTTGTTCAGCAGCATGACTACATGGTACTAAATTACAGTGAATTCAACTTCATCATTCATTCCTGGAAGCTGTACTGACAGCAGAGAGGGGGAAAAAAGCAATGCAACAAATTGAAATATGAGAATACATCAATCTAATTTTCAAATACCAAAGCATAGTTCAATAGTCCATCGACATGCCACATCCTCGCTTAAAAGCATATATATAATAGTCCAAATGCTACAACCGTAAAGGCAACTGACATTATTTCTGTATGAGGTTTTTAAACCTGCATTACAAAAAAAATCTGAAATGATCAAAGTTTAAAACATCATTATTTGTTTATCTCGATGATGTGTTGCAAACAACTGACTTCGCCAATTAAATTAAACAAAATTATACTTTTTTTTTTTTTTAAGGACTTTTACACAAGTATTATGGACTGGTGAATAATTGGTGAGGTGTACCTGGAACTACTGACTGAGAGGACGGCGCACCGACTCCAACAGGATGTGAATTATTTCGCCTCGCTGCCATGAAGACAGATATGTCTTACTTCCAAACCCATCACCACTAAATCTCTGCTGCTGTTTTGGAACTCAGTAGCAGCGGTGTGCTAACATAACAAATCTATGTATATTCCCGCACACTATTCTTGGCAGGCCAAACTGACATTGATAATTCATGAAAACATTGTATTACTGACACTCAGCAAAACAGAGAATTTTAATGAATGTTAGAGGTTGAATCTTGAAAGAAAAGTGTGAACCTTATTGAGCACATGCTCTATAAAATGCGTGTTAGCTTGCTTCAGTGGAGTGAGTGGTGTTAGGGCATTTTGCAGCCGAGTTGAACATTCCCTTTATTTATGTATTTATTTGGGGATTTGCCGTTGAGGAGAGCCGAGACAAAAAAAAAAAAAAAAAAAGAAGCCTGGAAGAGCAGGGAGCCGAGATCAAAACGTTAACGGTTTGCGGAGGGCAACAGAAAACACTGACGGATAAATAAGCAAACACCGAGCTGGACACCTATCTAAATTATGCTCGTGCGGCAAAACCAGGGCTTCGAGAAAGACAACGAGAGCGAGGATGCTGGTGTATTCATGGAAAAGCTGCTGCACTTATTTCTGAAGGTCTGTGATGTAGAAAAACAGACGAGAGGAACGAAAACAGGGAGGAATACTTAAAACGTCCAACATATCCATTTATGTGCAACTAGATTCAAAAGTGTGATTTCTTGTTTTGAAGTATTTTGGTGCAGTCTATATAATTACATTTGAAAAAGCAAAGGTATCAAAAGTCATAGCCTGGATCTTAATAACATCCTTCAGAAATCAATTTCAATTTCTCATTCATGACGGCAGAACACAGATTGATCATGTTGAACCCGGTTCCCCCTGAAACAACAATTGAAACAGAGCACGTCCCGTCACTATCAACAACGCCGCGGCTGCTTGGATGAACTGCACGTTTCAGACCGCTGCCTCCCGCACATGACATTAATTGGGGGAAATGGACGAAAATGGTATTATTGGTTTCTATCGGCATCTTCAAAGCAATCGTAACCCATAAATCACCCCCGTACGTCTCGTCACGCTGCGGTAAAAATATAATCACACGACGACAGAGACATTCTGCTCGACAAGCTGGTATTTGATCCACCACACACACACAAATAGAAGTGCTGTTGCATGCGTTTTGCTTTCTATAGTTTCTAACTTGACCGAGAAAGTGGAGGGCAATTAGGAGACTAATTAAGATTCATGGCAGACTCGAGGTAACCGCAGCGCGTTGATTTACTGGTAATCATGGACAGTAAGCAACATGAGTGATCCAGTAACTTCCCCTTGATCAATTCAATTATTGTCACACGGAGGGAGCAGATTGCACTAAACGAGAAAACGACATGCTAATATTTGATGACCTGCAACCTTTACGGACACAAACAGATAAATAGATGCCACGAGTCAACATATCGAATCATATAAATAGGTTCAGCATACCTACAATGACGTATTCTGATTTAATTTAGGTTAAACTCATACAGCTACTGAGCCTAATAATTGTTCTTATTCCTCATTGAGGCTGAGACTATTTTCAGAGAAAAAAAACAAAAACATTTATAATGAGTCTTAAAACAAAAATATCTATTGGAAAAAAAATAAGTTGAGGTTTTAGCAACATCCACATTTGTTATGCTATTTTTTGGGGGAACTGATTATGACAACTCTGCTACAGACAAAAATAAAAAAATAAAATGAAGTCCAATTTGCTCATGTCCGTCCATGCAGCATGGATGGGATTAGTTTTTTCTTTTTAAGTCAAACCGTGAAGTGCTGCGAGGCATCGAGAGCCTCTGAAAAAAAACATTGACGCTGCAAATTCAGAGAGGAACACAGTAACATACATGCTTTGGTGATAATTACATTACCCTCATCTCCTTATGAAACTAATCCTAACTGAAGCAAGCCTCTCTCCTACACTACACATTTGCAACAGCAAATATGTTTGGAGGGAAGCTTTATCCCGTTTGGATTGTGTTTCACACAACCTAATGTGGAAACCTTGTTAATGAGCGCATCTGCCAAGTTGTAAATATCGTTACTGAATATATGTCAGTCTTGATGTCAGTAAGAAAGATATTTCTTCTGGCTTTAAGACAAAAAAAAAAAAAAAATCATCTTGAAATAGTTTTACATCTCTTTTAAACTTCTCTCTGCAGCTTCTCCCAAAACAGGCTGTTTTGTGTCATTGATATCAATGACTCGCTCTTCAGACGTTTGTGACATCACAGACTCTCAGATATTCGAACAGCTTGTCCATTGGCACAGTTGTTGAATACGAGCATCAAGCATTTCTGCCTGGACTGAGCCTTTTGACCTTCACTGGCTTTATGAGCCAAAAACCTTTCATGTTGACTGGCAACATCTTTAATTTGTTTTGCTGAAATTCTGTGCAATATCATAACTTTTTAAAGGAATCGTAGCATGAGCACGGTATTGTTAAAAGCCCGCGCTGACAGCGCTTGGTTATTGTGAGGTCTCAGGTACTGAATCTCAGGTGCACTTTGTATGGCTGGATTGAAATTGACAAGTCAGCTGTTTGTTACAACAACAAAACAAGAAATACACATTTAAAAGAGACAAAAAAAATGAAGTACATGCTTTGGTAATGATCCGATTCCCTTCACCTCACCGTGAAACTTATCCCGAAAGAAGAGGCATTTTTCTTCGAAAGGCAAAAAAAATTAAATAAATGCTACGCTTTGTGTTAATTTGCCAAACAGGGAATTATTGTGCGCTGTTCTACTCGCGTCTGTTCCACTTTTTCTTCATTTCACACCGAGTTCAAGTATTTCCTACAACAACAGACCGGCCAAATTATGACTCGAGGCTCGACGCGGAGACATCGGGATGAAGGTGCCAGTGTTTCCACCTGATGACACGCTCGCTGCGATGTGGACTGAAGTATTCAGGTGGTGTGTGTGTGTGTGTGTGTGTGTGTGTGTGTCACAGTGCTGAACAACCCTTTGTGGTAGACTTTATTAAAGAAAGTGGAGAGATTGCTTCAATTCAGGCTAGCACATAGCCTCAAACATGAAGTAGGGGAAACCAGAAAGTGATGATTTAAGAAGCTCCCTTTCAATGATACAATTTACAGCGGGATCTAATAACCCCCCTCCCCACCTCACCCCCTCCACTCTCATTTTATTCTTGTCTTTATCACCGAGCAGCAAAAGGTTTGGACACCGGTTACCTTGAAATGCACTCAGTACAGTAGTGTCTGTTTCTGGCTCTACGCTGTCACTCTGAAACACTATCCGAGGGATCATTTTAATAGCGGCTATAATGAATCTCCGTGATCACCGGGTATGAAATCCTCCTTCCGTCCTGCTGTTCCTCGATCTTTTTACTCTTTTATTTTACCCGCGGCTCTCTGTACAACGTCCCATTTTTACATCGGGATACGTATGTAATGCGGGATGAGACACGGTGGCAGAGAAAAGTCTGCGGAGCCGAGACAGCTGCTCGCTTCTCACAGCTGTAATTGGTAGACCGCTGCAGCACCGCCTGACAGATTGTGGAAGATAGTTTCTCCGAGACGTTCTGTAGAGATGTACAACTCGGTCCTAGCTGGATGTGACGTGAACACATTTTACATCACCAAATATAACATCACCGAAAAAAGTCTATAGAAGGTGACAGTTCCGTCTTACCAGAGCTTGAATTCTTTATAACAAAGACGAGGCTCGGGACCTGAGGAACACTCATTTCTGAGTGGGAAAAGGAAGAAAACTTGCTGCTGCTTCTTTTTTTTCCCACTAGCAGTAGCAGACCCTGAACCGCTTCCATAGGTTTCTTTTTTTTTTTTTTACTGATACTCCACTCCCATTTAAAGCTCGTTGCTTGTAAGCTGGGCTTTTATGAAGAAACTTATTTCTGAATAAAAGAGTGTTGCCATTCACTGACTTCTTAAAGGTGCTAGATGTGGTTATATAAAATCTGACAATTACTCTTAGAGAGCCGAACAGGTTAGAAACATTTCAGTCCTCACGTCTAGTTCGACTGGTAAGCATCGTTGTTACGAAACATTAATATACCAATGTTCTGTGTATTCTTTCTGGGGTTATCGCTCCCGTGATTATGGATGATTACAGACTAATTGGTCACCCGGTTTGTGTGTTGTGCTCTCTGAGGATGCCATCACGACTGCAGTGGAGGACTGGTGACATTTTATCTGACAGAGAGCAACCAGTAGTCGCCCGTGTGATTGGGTGACCTATTTAGTATAAAAAAAAATAAAACTACTGTGAAATTGGTTGTGGAACAAGAGAAGAAGAAAATAGCAGTGAGGCGGTGCTTTGGTCCGACCTCCACAGTCGGGATGTCAAAGTGCCGTGTTAGTAATTAACCCCATCCAGCACTGAATGCTAAACTCACATCATGGGACTTTTAGACTTTCATGGATTGTGTGCGAATTAAATTTGCTACAAGATGTGAATCATGTAAGAACTGCGAAGCCCGGCTAGCGTTACGTCAGCATCTGTTTAAAGCCGACCGAGTTGATCGTCCGCAGGCCGCTCGGCCCGCAAACACGAGAATTTAGGTGCCGATACAAAGACGCCGGCATCCGTGACATATTGACTACATAATAGCCCGATCGCAATCATTTTGCGTAATCGTCAGAATAATTTCCAGTCATCAAACAGTTGAATGAAACTAATACAAATATCATCATTTCAACTTTATTTCAACATTTGAGGTTTGGGTGGCACATGTTTTACGATGTCATCTCTTGCGCCACCATCTGTTCATCTCGAGTCTCGCAACCTTTCATTTTTGTTCCCGACTGTAGTTCAACGAGCATCTATCGACACAAACACCAATAATTTACCCGTAATCACCACGGTGACGCCGTTGGAACATTTTGGTTTTAAGCCAAATTAAAAAAGGAGAGCACGATAACTGGTGGGAGGAGATTGGTCATATTTGCAACTAAAGTCTGGCGGTGAAAGTAATATGAACAGAAAAGGACTGTTAAATTCTTAATCCCAATTATTTCTCCTACAATCGTAAATTTGAATTTCATGATGGTGACAGCTGTTTGCATGTTCAAACTGGACTACACTTATTTCAACGGCTAAGCGTTCGATGGCCGTGTGACGACTGCGTCCTCAACACGTTACAGCTTCTACAGTGTCGCCTGGACATTTTTCTTGGTTGCTGTTCAGGTAAAAAACTAAAAAAAGGTGCCGCCACTATAAACCAATTAAAATGCTCATCACCATAACAGCAGCCCGAGCTATCTTTGATTGCGTCACAACAAAACAACAGCCACCGTCTAATACTGGAAACACGGCAACAACAAGAAGACCGGCTAGAAAATATTTAATCAATAAAACGGCCTTTAGAGTTCAAGTTCAGAGTAGACTACAATATTTTACACACAAGGAGGCACGCACTGTAAAAGCTAAAAGGAACGCAGCTTTCCTTTCATTATCTCTACAGTCAATAAAACACACACTGTTTAAGCCCTCCCCCCTTGTATGAACTCTAATCTGGGTTAAATTAATAAAACATACACATTCAATAGCTCAAGCTGCTGATTGACAGGGATAAACGCCCCAGATGTTTAGCTGCCAACAAAAAAATGCATCACATTATTCCACAGCCAACAAATGGGATGACCAGTTCAATGCATAAACAATGATTCATGTCCAAATGCGCTGTACTAAACAGCTGGCGGGGTACAACACCTGTGCACCTTGTTTGATTGCACAATGTCAAAAGCACAGTTTATCTCAGGAGTGTGAATGGAGGTTTGATCCGAGATAAAGTCGTTTTGGGAGACGGGGGGACGCTCCTGAAAAGGACTCGCTCACTGACTGACCGACCGACTTCTCGCTCGTCGAATTTGGCAGTCGTTGAGATGTTTGATGATGACGGAAAGGAAAAAAAAGAAAAAACATCTGCATCCAGATTTTTCTACCGGTTTGTTCGAAGTTATAATTACGATCAAGCAGCTGGCAGAGATTTAACACGGGATTGACTGCAACATCCATCACGTGATCCTGAAACACCTGATTATAGATGCTGTAATAAATACAATGAAATAAACAATGGATGGCAGCGAATTAAAAAGTAGGTATTCCGGTTTTAATACCGAAGCTGAAAATGTCAATGTTTACAACGGCCTGTTTTTATAATTCCACACTTTCATGCACAAGCAATTATGCGAGAAAATTATGGATCAAACCGGCATCTTGGTGTATTTTTAATGGAGGTCGTATTTAGGGTATTAATACAATAAAGCCCCGTGTTATTTGCCTCATTATTTCAGGGTTGTTCGGTCATGTAAACACCAGACTTTTAGGAAGCCTGTATAGCAGGTTTTTATTTTGTAATTTTTTTTTTTTTAGAGCTGCTATCTTTTTATATGCACCCTTCAATCCATTCAGGTCTGTGGACATCTTATTGGTTACACAGGAGCAACCGAGAAGCAAAAGGAGCAATGCAAACACAGCCGAGAGGAGGAAGGAAAAGTTAGATAAATAAAGCAGCGACACTGCAGTCGGAAATGATTCTCATTAGGAAAATCTCGTTATTATTCCTAACTGTAGGTACGGTTTTATAGCCCTGTACGGTAGTAATCATGACGGAAGTCCCCACGTATGCACTGATTTTGAATCTATTTCTTCATATCTAATTAGTTACAAGGCTGGAATTAAAATGTTTTACTTCGAGTGGAACTTGGCCTAGTTTTTTTTTTTTTTTTTGCATTAATTGGTCCTAACGTGATCTGGCCTTCATCTAAATAACAGATAAAAAAAAAACAAACACGATGTGCTTTAACGCACACAATTATCACCTCATGCATTAAACATTCCCAGTGCTGTTGGGAGAACAGTACTGGGAACCTTTTGGACTTCATTTCTGGTGAAACCTGCAGATCAGACCGACACAACTTGCGGCTCTCTGGAGGTCAGCAGAGCGGCATCGAATCATGATGCGCCCTCAACGGAGGTCACCGGGGTCACTATACTACCACCACAAATGTATTCACGTTGTGCTGCCGCTGTATGATCATTTGCATCCTGCAGAAACCAAGTGAAATACTGTGGAATGCAATTACATCGTGTTAATATTTTCTCTCTCCAGTGTACAGTATGCATTACAGAACGAGGCCAAGACCACTCTGTAAAGAGAATGACTTCAGAGCCATGAAGTGGTAGAGTTCGCTATTCCTTCATCTACATCAGCATTTATTTTACCCTGAAACATTTTTTTTCCAACTGCCTTATATTCTACAAAGAGGAATATTTTTAAGGTTTTTGCAAATGACCCTAGATAAAAAATAAAATTTAAAAAAATGTTGGAAACTTTGAGATGTCCTTGAGAGGACAATAAAGCCGCTGCACATGAAATCTTATAATAACGACTACTTCAAAATATGACAGTATTATTTCTACAACTTTTTCTGTTGATACTTAGGCTGATAATATTTAGAGCTGCAATAGTAAACTAATTCGTGGACTGATGGAAAATGTTGAGTCATGTTTTAATGAAAAAAAAAGCTACATTTATTTTTCTTTCCACCTTTAAATGTGAATATTTTCTGGTTCCTTTCTTCCACCGTAATAATAAGTTAAATACATTTTGGTTGTCAACTGAAGGTCGGGAGAAAACCAGAACTTTTAGGCTTCATCTTTGGGAAACACTGAATGGTATTTTTTACCATTTTAAAGACCAAAAATGTTTATTGATATATCAACAGATTTACTGATGGGGTAAATATCTGTTAGTAGCTGCCCTACTGACATTCATATCAGGGTACAAATCATATTACGATAGCACCACTACAACCTAGTTAGGTTACTCATTTTGTATCGCAAAGATTTGTCTCAAAATCAAAGAAAAAAAACAAAAACAAATCAAAATGTCACTGCACATTTCTACACAATTTAAAGTACCTGGCAATACGTGCTAACACACATTTTTTTCTGCTGTTGTTCACGAAGCATTGTGTATCGCATCGTATGTATTACTGATGATTAGTTTGAAAAGATATATATAAAATCTAGGACGATAAGTATTCTAATTGTCAGATGGGAATGAAAGAGGGACCAGTTTCCTTAGCAGGAGTCAGTGTGTCGTTGAAATGCCCCTGAAGTTGTTGTTTTAGGGTAAAAACATTATACCTCAACCTGACTTTCCACAGCCACTGACTCACTGTGTGAAAAAGCCTTTCGAAGTAACTTGATTTGTAAAAGCCGCCCGCCGCTGCACAGAATACAGGCTGGGGAGAGAGTCACCCGCGCAGACCACCAGACAATAAGATTATCCAAAGGCAATTAAACTTGGGGCCTTGTCTTGAGACGCCTGCATCCAACCCCGTCCCTTTTCATCCTTACCTTTCCTTCCCCCTCCTCGGCACCCCATTGTTGTGTGATTAACTCCCAAGCACCAGCGGGGGAGTCCACATTCCCATTACCCAGATCTGTGACGGGGACAAAACATTTGCTAATCACCAATCACAACTAGGAGCGAGGCACTCAAGTCCCTGCCAGCTCTATAATGTGAGTGATGTGCCGCCAGCTTCTTCTGAGACTCTGTTCTCTTTCTGTTAAAGCCGCACTCAACACTTCATAAGGAGATGCTCCAATACTTTTTTTTTTTGCCTCTGTTGCCATGGCACTCGACCATGCAAACCACAGGTTTATGTCTTCAACATGAGAAAGTTCACTTTACCTCCAGACTGTGATTCACTTTGAGAGCTGGAGGCGTGTTAGCGACAGCGCGGCCACACGTTACTGTATTTCTGTGCATCCACGTCAACATCGGAAGTTAAACTCTTTCCAACCACTTTCCTACACAGAACTTGCATATAATCTCAAGAAAAACAACAGAAAATGCCTAAAAAAACCCACAATATATTCACAATTAACTACCATTTTTCTTTTGCCTTAAGATGAATGTGACTGTTGTGAGCCACAAAGTGTGCAGATGGAGCGGGTCTGCACGGAGAAAGCTGCCGGCTTCCCGTTTCAACCCACATGATCTTCTCCTGAGCGACTTGTTTTTGTGCTTAAACCCGTCTAAACTCCGGCCGCAGCTGTCAGATCACGACGTGTTGACTGTACGTCATTCTGCAGGCGGGTCGTGACAAGCTGTACTTTGTACATTAAACTTTCAGGACCCTGTTGACATCGGTATATATATACATATATATATATATATATATATATATGTGTGTGTATATGTATATATACACATATATGCATACATATATACATATATATATATACACATATACATATATATATACATATACATATATATATATATATATATATATATATATATATATATATACATATATATATGTATGTGTATATGTATATATACACATATATGCATACATATATACATATATATATAAACACACATATATATATATATATATATATATATATACACATATACATATATATATACATATATATATATATATCACAATACATGCATTTGGCATTGTTTGATTCCCTTTTATAAATATCTATTCCTGTGTGCAGGAACGAACAGTTCGCTACCTGAATGCGCATGAAGTGAAGGTTTCCGTAGTTTCCGTTGGTGGACGTCCTCCGCCGTGTGATAAATCTGAACTTCTGTGATCATTACGTGCAAATTGCAACATCTAATGAGCTCAACTCGGGCTTCACTGTTTTAGTAATTGGTTCATAATTTTTTTTGCCTCTGATGACACTTTTCTCTGTATGTCAGAATGTTTCAACACATTTCAGAATGTATTTGTTAATCCAAATAGCGGCGTAATGAGACTTTTAAACTACGTCGATTCAGCTCGAGCATTCTTAATTATGATATGTAATGAAAATCGTAATTGATGAATTGACTAGTAGCTCAGTAATGAATCACTTTCCATGCACATTTTATGCCAATTTCGTTTTGACTTTGAATAAACCCTAATCATCTACATTAGTGAAAGTCAATGCCTTAATATTTAATAAATCCTGGATAATCCCATAGCAATCAATTTAGATCAAAATCGCTTTCCACCAAAGGTAGAAATGCTCAGCAAACTCATCCACTGTACGCCATAATGATGCCTATTTATATGCAGGAGCTTTGTCAAACTGCAGGATGGGTAATTACTTTATTTACTTCTAATCATGTCAATGAACCATTGTGCAAGGGTTAGATTGGCTGAGCTCATTATTACTTGTTTTTTTTCCCCTTTCTCTTCAGTATCACATTAGGAACTTTGGTCAAACAGAGGCTCAGTTTGAAGGGATTGACCAGTGCACAATGTGACAGCTCTGCATTTACATGATACGCATTGTCAGGGGGATCCTGTAACTGGCTGTGACATAATTATTTAAATTGCCTTTATCCATGTGTGTGCTTGTGTACAAGTCTAAATAGTTTTGCATGGATTGGTGAAGTCACTCATTGTGGTGGTGCTGTCCAGGGAAAAGAAAGAAGCCATAGAAATAACTGTCCGTGTGTTTTACAGCTGCAGCAGCACTCCTTGATTGAAATGCAAGAACGATGTCTTAATGCTTTGTCGATATTTATGAGGTTAACGTTTAGTTCAATAATTACCGATTGTAAAAAAAAACAAAAATGCAATTTTCTTTGATTGGTTATTGACGGAAGGTTTTTACTGAGATTATCCAATCGATTAAACATGTAAAGAAAACATACAAACTGTAACGCCTCCTTTTGGGTGATTATTGTTCTGCTGAATACGAGAGTAATGTCTGGGATTGTTTTTCAAATCCGCGCAGAAACTGCTGCTGAATCTTAAACCTGCACGGTGTCCCTGTGTGTGTACCTTCGGCAGGTACATCATCCTGGAGTCCCTCCAGTCGCTGCACGCAACTTGGGATTGTGAACAACTGTGTATATATACACACACACACACACACACACACACATATATATATATATATATATATATATATATATATATATATTTCTACTTTTAAACGCCTTTGACGGACTTTTCTGTCATTCAGCGGCATGAAAAGAGAACACGTCGCTCGTGGTATCCAGACGGAAATACTAAATGTCAAATCCTGCTTAAAATGTCTGAATGCCAGCAACACACGAGAGGCCTTTGAGGTGACATCCACTTTGTAGTGTTGCCGTACGGCAGGTCGTCGTCTGTAAACCAGCTGCAGCTGTCATGTCAGTGATGGATGACAGCTCCGTGCACCTCGGCTAACTGCACACAATAGACGCGGCTAATGCATGTGCCGCTGATGAATTTGTTTGTGCGTATGTGTGTGTAGTGATAACTAGATAAGGCGAAAGCCACTGCATGTCCCCTTAAACATAAGCTGCCTCATGGTTAGTTAGTTAGTTAGCTAGCTGAAAAAAAAAGCCTGAGGACAGTTCATTCATATTATCAAACACAATATCACTCAAGGAAAGAACAGGGTTATTTATGATGACGATTTTTATATAACTCGAAGGAGAACTGACTTGATCGGTAGATTCATCCATTAGGACAAAAACAGGTTCTATCAAAGGCAATTTAACAAAAGCAAAGCGAGCTATACATCCCCCCCAAAAAAAAAAAAAACTTAAACAAGCACAAGGAGTACTGCAGAACTAACGGAGGAAACAAAAACAAAAAATGTCAGACACGATACAAAGACAAGGCAGACAGGGATGACAAGGTCAACGCAATCTATCCACAAAGAGAGCAACAGGAAATGATGACCTGACAACCAGAGAAGGAGAACCGGAGATACACGAGCAGAGGAGGGCTGGTGGTAAATTGGGAACAGGTGAGGAGAGAGGTGGTGAAGGAGGAGGCAAGAGATGACAAAGTGGAAACAGGTGAGACACATCAGGGGGGGAAGGATTCACGAGGGCAGGAAGAGAAATTACAAAACAGAGCAGGACTTTCAAAATAAAACCGGAAACACAACCCTGAAATAAACTGCGTGCCGATAACCACAGTTCAGAAGACCAGGAAACAATTTAACATGTCTCAATACGTGACATGCAGAATGCCAGAAAATACCAGGAAGTCCTACAACATCTGGTCTTATTTTACAGTCTGCAGGCCAGCATGCTTCTCTTCTCTGCAATTGGAAATGAAGTCCAAACCATGACAACAATCTCTAGTTCCAAACTCATAGATGAGAGGATAAACAAAACCACCAAACAAAATAAAACTGGGAATTCCCACGTAGTTTTTTTTTTTTTTTTACCAGAAAGTAATCAGAAATCAGAAAAACACACACAAAAAAAATCAGCTTCTTAGATAATGAAAATAATCGCGTTAACCTTGAATGCGTTATAATTTAAAAAAGTGATTGAAAGCTGCCAAACACACAATTTCAGAAAATCTTTGCGCTTTTTTATTCAGATATCCTTTTCTTTCTTTTCTCGCAGCCCTTCCTCTACGGGACCTCCACCGTTGTACCACCCTGCTGTTGCTAGGCGATCTGCGATGCGCACTATCGAAATACGCCCGGCTTTTCCATGAAACCGCCTCCTACTTAATTTATTTTAATAAACAGAAGACACTCAACAGCCCGGTGTGCAGCACAGCAGCCGGGGAAGGGATAGAAACAGGTGAAATACGGGTAGTGTATGCACAGGTAATGAAAATGTTTACTTCTTCAGAGTGTCAGGCAGCTGATTAACTCTAGATTATGCTTAAGGAAAGGCAGCAGATTGGCATATATCTGGTACATTGGTACTCAAATGAATGGAATACCAACCTGAAACTAATTAAGCTCCTCACTAGTATGACCGTGTTCCCTCTGGGGGTCTTTGTGCAGCAATAAGTTCCTAATTGCCAGGGCCCCAGTCTTTTTATCTCCCTTTTTATCTCTACATTGCAATGTTAATGTTAATTTGCAGGAAGTGCAGTTGATTAATGAGTGACTTTAATCAGGGTTTGAAATCATGGGATGCTCTTCAAAACCTTGGTATAATCACTGAAAATGTAAAAATAAAAAAAATAAAAACAGAAAAGAAAAGAAAAGAAAACACAATTATTAAAGCGTTCTCTTTTCCCGAATGATTTTTCTTTGAGGAGTCGAGAACAGCTGAGCCGTCGTTTTAAGAGGAAATCAATGAAAATGTTTCATTTATGCTTCCTTGTTTCCTTTAAAGCTCCGACTGTGAAACCGGAGTTTAAAAGACACAGAAATGATGTATAGCAGCTGATATTAAAAACCCGCCGGTGTCGTTATTTGAGGGTACCTAGATAACCGGTGTCTCTGATTCTTGAGAAAGTGGAATCCGCAGCTATCAGATACAATAAAAAATAAAAAAAGACAGTAGGAAGAGGCAGTTAAGCTTCATGTCATAATCCTTTCCGATCTCAAATCCAAAGTGCGATTTCTCCTCACTCTCCCAGAATTTCCTCTCAGAAATTACCATTTACCAATTACACCATGTCAGGAATGATTCATATCTCTTTAATGAGAAATGACAGCAGATAGAGGAGAGCCACCTCGGGTTTGATTTCATTCTCAGTGGGACGGGATGATCTGTTGACAGAACTACCCGGCAGACAGAAACAGCGGGAGAGGAAGCCGTCAGCAGTCTTTCCGTCACGTCCTCACCGATTCAACGGGGAGCAAGAGGGCACGCCAGGAAGGTGGAGAAAAGCCTTTTAATCACGGGGGTGGGTATTACAGAAATAGAGTCGCTTCGTTTTGTTATCAACATTTAATCCGTGTCCACGCTTAGCGCAGCAGTCATTGCAGAAAGCGAGTCTCTTGTCGAGTCCTTCGGAAAGGTTATTCGCTATTGTGGGAAAGTTTCTCTGCAAAAAATTTACAATAAAGGTTTATGTGGTGTTGCTTTATTGATCCGAGCAGGAATTTTGAAATAGTTTTGAGACCGTAAATACGGCTTTAAAAGAAAACACCGCCGGAAGAATGCGGCCCAAACACGCTGGCGTACGAGCGGTTACAATAACGTGTACAGTGTAATTACGAGGGAGGTCAGCCTTCCCGCCGACAATGGAACGACTCTCACAAATTATAAACACCGGAGAAAGTTATTTGAAAGGTACTACGATGTTCAGAGAGGACGTTTGGACCAGGTATTCATTTTCTCTTCTAAACTATCTTCCATCAGAAGGTCGCTGTGGTGACAAAACATCATCATAACAAGTTTAATAAAACTGTTTTCATGTTTTTATCCACGATCATTATGATGTCTTTTGGTCCCAATAGTCTCCTGAGGGAAAGTCCTGACCCCTGACCTCCTCCCTAAACTCACTTCCTTCTTTACTCCCGTCAGTTAGTACGGCCACTGGAGGTCGCAGTAAGTATGACCTTCTGACCTACTTGCATAAGCAGTTCGTCCAGTTTGAACATAATATTAAATAGGTAATAAAATCCTCCTACTCGGTTGCGCGGCGGTAGTACGAGCCCACATATCTGGGATGAATGTGTGATGTTATCTGCCGGTTCAAAAGTCTGACTGGGTGAATAAATTCCCATTTTCACATCTCTAAAATTATATGAAAAAAAACTGAAGACTAAAAATCACCAGCAAATTCTGAGCTAGGTAAACGCGCACACACACCTGCAAGAAAACAAGCAGCTGTAACAAACTGGAAATGGAAATGAAAAGCCCCGATGGAGGAAAAGGTCAAGTGGTCACCAAATCAATTGGTTCCTTTCACTTGGGGTCTTGATTGTGCACAACAAATTCTACGGCAATCGAGCTTTGAGACACGTCCTGTTGTCAGTCTTTTTCCCAGCCCGCGGGCATCATGTGTGCAGCCGCAGCAAACCAGACCTCCCTGCAATTATGCAAACTGATATGTCATTCAGCACGATGCTGCTCACCTCCTTCCCCAGTCAGGAGTCGGGCTGGTTCATTGGTAGGGATGCGGTGGGTGTGTGTGTGGATAGGAGACACGGGGGCTGCTGAGCCTGCAGCAGCATCTGTTGGGCCTGGCAACAGAGAGACACAGGGACGACTCATTTAGTAGAAATAGCTCATAAATAAATAGCTAAAAATTGGCCAAAACAATTGCGCAATGAGTCGCAGCTGTTTTGGAGCGCAGCGGGAAAAGGTGTCAGCGCTGCGAACCGGCCCGTCTCAGCGTGATGGTGCCACCTGTCGCTCAGCTCGTCAAGTCGCGAGTGTAAAATGTAAAGACCGTTAAAGTGGGTTTTTTTTCCTGCTCTATAGAGGAGACACTGACTTCTCTAAACGAAGGAGCGTCATGTTTGTAGATGCTGCAAATTATATGCAGCTTCGAAAACGCCTGAAAACCCGGCACGTTGGTACAGAGAACGGTTGCTATGGCGACGTTACACCTTCTCGTCCATCTGCTTCGGTGTCAACTGGTTTCGTCGCACATCTTCGGTCTGAACTGACTAACGTTGGGGGAGCAACAGCAGCCTTCCACTCGCTAACTACGCTGCCGTGTTCATTTCCACCACCGACATCAACCTTTCTACGTTAAAACGTTGGTGACGTCCTTTCTTTCGTCTTTCTTTTGGTTTTGCGGAAGCCAGATTCTTCTCTGCTTCGCCAGCGCCCGTCAGGAAGCTGTAAATTTATCCCGCTTTCTACAACAGCTGCCGAAAGGTCCGGATGCGGGCGGACGGCGGTCCGTACTCCGCGGCACCGGTGATGTTGTTGCATTCAGGAGGTTTTGTCCCGATATTGATATTCAGCGCGGCAAACCTGTCCTCTGATCGGTGCCGGGATCAACAGAAAGTAATACTCTTTGGGACTTCTTCGGAGGGCGAGCGCCGCGGTCCGGAACAAAAAGCTGTAAATGGGTTTCGGCGTCGAAAAGTTCAAATTCAGGTGAAGACTTCCTCGGTTGGTGGAAAAACAAAGTCCTTGTGGTCAGAAGGGGGTCGTTTGACACGTATTCAGCGGGTCGGCTACCACGCGGCCTCAGTCGGGGCTTCGTTCACCAGCGCCCGACATGAACGCCTCGCAGGCACTCGTGTGTTTGTGTGTATCTGCGTGTAGATTTCCAAAACCAAACCCTCCACAACCCGACTCCCGCCGCGTGGTCCGGCCTCGACTCTTGATTGCTACAATCAGTTGATATATTATTTATTTTTTTCCTCCGGGCCGAGACGGACGCCCGGCGCGCACGCTCACATAAACTAACACTTCCCCTCAGTTGGTCTCGTGTGAGGAATACACGGAAAGAAAGAGGCCGACCGTGTTTATTGTGATCTCGGGGAAAATCCCGGCGAACGTCTACGCCGAGGGGCCGAGATAAACAGCACAGCGTGAGGACATGTGAGCGTCACCGTGAAGCACTCCTTACAATCAGTCGGGTTGTTTGCTTTATTCCCGTCTCGTTCAGCTATTCTGTGTATGATCACTTATGCCCAAAAAAATTTTTTATTATTTTTTTTTTTTTATCTGCAGTAGGAACATTTTGCTGTTCCAAAACGAAACAAAATTATATTTCCATTGCCAACTAATAAGCTCATCTTTTAGATTAAAAAAAAAAAAAAAATCATCTATAAAATGTGGTAAATAGCAGCGACATTGCAAGTCGCGATGTGATGTAAGAAACGTGACCTCGAACGTCTCGTCTTTTCCACACAACAACGATCCAAAACGCGTCATTAACTCAAAAGTAAAGCAGGAAATCCAGCAGCTGCGATCACGGTTTGAAACACTTTCAACAACAACAACAACAACAAAAGGCGATCTTATCTTCTGACTGTCCGGAAACGAGATACGAGTTTTTGCTTTTGTGCACGAGTCAAAGTATGCCACTCAAAGCTATACAATATGTATTGGGACCAAAAGGGGAGGGGGGGGGGGGGGGGGGGGTAAGATAGAAAGATAGAAAAGTGGGACTGTGACGGCATCCGGGCTGACAGATTTTCTGTGGATCAGGGTGTATTTACTGGCTGAAAACACTTTGTGCTGCCGGCCAAGAGTCTCTATCAGCATGGCATCGCTGATTTGTGTCTCGGTACTGTGAATTCTCGCTGTGGCAGAGAGCTGTCGAGGCATGTTCTGAAATACCGACGACATCAGTTGAATTCGTCGCCATGACAACCATGACCCCCTTTTTTTTTTTTTTTTTTTTTAAACACCCCCCCCCCCCCCCCCCCCCCCGCCCCCCCAATATAAAATAGAGCACTATGCATTTAGCAGTGGCGATCTGTCATTCATGACAACCTGATAGTACTTGGGCAGAATGATGCTTCATTACATTGTGTGCTTTTCTTTTTTATCCTACTTACTGGCTGGCTCGGGAAGGAGTGTGTGTGTGTGTGTGTGTGTGTGTGTGTGTGGGTGTGTGTGTGCGTGTGTGTGTGTGGGAGGAGGGGGGGGGGGTTGGCTTTGAAATGTAATGGAGGTCTAAAATCTTTTACTTTTGACAGACTGATTGTGTTTAATGGAACACATATTCATCAACTGGCATCATCAACCTATTATGATGACAAGCTGAAGGATGAGTCACATCGTCTTTTTTTTTTAATTTTTTATACAGTCTAAATACCAAGTCCAAATATTTACATAGATCCCTTTTTCTTTCATTTCAATGACTCTCTCTCTCACACACACACACACACACACACACACACACACACACACACACACACACACACACACTGCGCTGGAACAAAGGGTTAAAAATAACCAGCATTATTAATCAGTATTTCTCTCGTTAGCCGCATCCCTCCCGCAGCACCATTTTCAGCTTCTAATTTCATTTCAATTCTGACAATAGACTCTTATAAAAACATCAAAGAGCACACCGCGGCCTTTATTTTTCTGCCTCGGGCCACCTTTTGACTGGTCAGAATTGGATTACATGAGTTGTGTTTGCGGTGGATTTAAATGAAGAAAATATCGAGTAACTGTCTAATCTATTTTTCTTTTAGTTGTGCAGCATCAAATGTTCTGTTACTATTCATGAAGTCATTAAGAAATCGAGAGGGCTGCTGGTAAGCTCATTACCGAACGACCTTCCCTGACCTTGGTTGACCTTCGTTGAAGTGAATGAATGACACTCGGACATGACAGCTCGACACAAACGACGAATGGTTTATATTGGCCCTATTGGAAGAGCTGTGAACCCCACATGCCGCGTTTATAATCATTAAACATGATTTATCGACTGCTTTTTTTTCTCAGAAATTAGCATCGCATGCTAATCGTTACCGATGATGACAGTAAGAAACACAACGGGCACGCTAAGCTAATGACAAGGAGTTCGGGTTGTCGCTGGCTCACTGGAAACTCTCCTGCCTGCTCGAGCATTAAGAAATGTGTCTGTCTGCTATTTGGACACACAATGCTGTTCACCGGCGGGGAATATAAATGCTAATTCTAATGTACATTATGTTCTGAAGGATTACGATGTGGCCTACTGACTGATCTCGGTGCCCTGAGGTTTTTTTTTTTTTTTTTCTATGACAATACAAACTTCACAGAGCTCCGACGGGGAGAATAATCTGACGCTCTAAAGAGTGAAGGGGCTTCAATTTGTGGCTGCAAACACAGACCTGCACGTCACTCCCTCTGAGCTCCACATGTAACATTTGCGGATCAGCGGAGGAAGCAAATGTTTGCTGTGTTAAACACAAGCTTCACAAACGATAGGCTTCCAACTCGTATTTATGTTTGAAGAAACATCTAAATATGAGTTACGGCCGCGACGTCGATCCTGCAGAACGTGATATTGCGACGTGTCCTGACACTTGTCGTGTGGCGTTTGTCCACCGTCCAAGAAATCCTGATTCTCCGAGTCATTTTCAGACCCATTGTTCACAGCGTTGCGCTCGTGTCAGGATCACTCTCAAGACAACTGGGGATTGTAGTTCACAGTTGTGACAGCAGAGGCATTTCATTTTCTGCAAAACATGATCTATCCAGTGGCTCTTGTATTACCGAAGCCGATGTCAAACAAACCGTGCCTCTGCTCCACTTACGTTTTATGCTTGAACTCCGTGCGTCCTACTGTCTGTAAAAAAAACAAAAAACACAAAAAACCCTGTGAATTTCCTTCTTTAATCACAAAATGTTTATAAATAACCCGACTTCCTGTTGTTGGAACCTTTTACTACGCTTTTAATGCACTGCTCTCGCTGATCCCAGTTCATTTCGAAAGATTTCACTTTACTTTCTCTACCATTTAAACCGCTTGCAGACATGTGTTGCCACCCGGCAGAAGATTAATTAATTCCAGGTTCCCTGAATTCCTGAGTGTTTGATTTAGCTGCGCCATCTGCTTTGTTTGACTTTTTCTTGGCGACAAACGAGGGCTTAAAGAAAAAAAAAAATCCACCTACAGATCCTCCTAAATGGTTATCATCATTCCACGATGCCGCTTCTTTAGCGCTTTACCGCCACCTTCTTCTTCTACTTCAATTAGTGACTTCCTTCGTTTCCCGGGAGGAATTTCTTTGAATGGAACCCGGTGAAGGGGTATGAACTTGTTGCTTTCAATAGAGCAGGAATGAATGGACCCATTAATAGCCTGAAAATGTAATCATGCAACTGAGAGTTGGGTGTTTACACTGGGAGGAGAGAGAGCAACAGACATAGTGATGAAAAAAAAATATAAACGCAATGACAAGGTATCTTCTGGCAGCTTTTGAGACAGAGCCAGCGCCAATTATGGACCAAAGTCTTCCAAGCTTGCTGGCCTCAAACCAATCTATGTGTAAAACATGATGGCAATGTATAGTACACACACACACACACACACACACACACACACACACACACACACACAATCTTACACTCTCTTACACACTTGTTAAATCGACTGTGAATAAACAAGTAAAAAAAAACCTACAAACTAAAGCTCCTTTGCAAGAAAACTCTCTCCTTAATATCAAAGCCGTATTTTATACAAGGTCAGCATTAAATGTGTCTCTAGAAAGCTGAAATCTCTGTTCATGAATTGTACATAAAACCTACAGTGTTTAATTTAAATTTCATCGCAGGAGTGGAATCTCTGAGTCAGCACATGATTAAAGTATGAAGATTTAAGAGCGTGCGGCGCCGCTTCTCCAACTTCGGTCCGCTTCCTGAAAGAAACGCGGCCTCATAGACGCCGAACGTTTCCTGTCATTATTTTCTTCTATCTTACTCACCAAGCTGTGATTCCCATAAACTGCCATCATTGCGAGGAGGCTTCACGACTTGATACTGTATCTACTTTTAGGTTTATTATATACTTTATACATATATATATATATATATATATATATTTTTTTTAAACAGATTCCCAATTCGGGGAACCCATATGTTGTCCTACAATCTGCTGGGAACAGATGTACCCAACAGCTGCACCATAGTGCCACCGAGCTTACGCATGCAGGTGCAAACATCTATATTGTTTAGTTTTCCTTTTTCGCTGAGTTTGATTCTATTATATTTGAATGATTCCACGTTTGTCCACATGCTACGTCGTTACAGCGGGATAAACTGGGTGCCGTCTTGTTTTCCCCTTTTACAACCTGCGATGGCGCTTCTGCATGTTCCTCTGGCGAGGCTTTGGAAGGCCTGCGTGGGGGGTTTGGCTCGGCCGTAAACAACGACGCTGCAGCGAGCGCCAAAAAAGGACAAAAAAAAAACTGGCGTTCGTCATTTCATTATTACGTCCAATCTGTTCTTGTCATAAGAGGAGAAAAGGCCGGGGACTGTTGCAGCCTCGTGTCTGTCTCTGATTAATTATACAACACTTTGAGATGAAAAGAATGTCGTATTGATCCCCGGACTGAGGACATCGTATTGCACCAAACACGGCTGTTTCTGCTGCACTAATATTTGACATGTTGGACAGCGCGCCAGCGATGTCACCGCGACGTGTGGCGAAGAGGAAAAAAGCGCTTCGAGCTTTTGATGTAAGCCACCGGGGAAATGAAAAAAAAAACCTGTATGCTCATGCCACATAACAACCAATATGTCCCCTGAAAGTCCTTTGCTGTCAGCGAGTACAGCCACAACTAGTCCCAAACACACAGGTGGGTTGTTCTTTCTTTCGATGAACATCTCAGGTACTGTAATACAAAAGACCAACCGGGATGGATTGAAACTGACAGCTTGTCTGGCAGCTATTTTCACATTTATTTCCATGACAGGCTTTTATTTCAAATACATTATGTGCTGTTGCTTCTGTTGGCATTGCATGTTGTACCTGGGGGGGGGGGGGGGGGAAGAAAGAAAGAAACCTCGGTGACAGTATCGATACAAATAAGGGCGTCCCGGCAACGGACATTAATCATACTTTAGGTAATCAGCCACCGTTTTTACTTTTGGTGAGAAGTACACGCACACATCTAGACATGTAATCCTTCAGGCGGTCCTCAGTCATGACAGACTTATAGACGATGCAAGAAAAGGCAAAATCTCGTGGATGTGGAATCATCGGCGCTTTGAGTACACGTTTGGCGGAGACACAAACCGAGCTGCGTCTACCTTACATCATTTGTGTGTTTCTTTAAAGTATCGCCCCGGATGATGTCTTTTATAGTGAAATGAAGATCAAAGCAATTTGGATTGATCGAGTATTACTGAAGCATCTTAAACACTTAAATTCGGCATTTTGATGCCGAGCTGAGTCTTGCGCAAGCCAGATAAAATGTTGGGATAAATTGCCGTCTCATTATAGATCAGTGCAGGTCATTTGCATTGCTTTGATACTGAAACAATACATGAAGTATGAATGCACTTCCAAGACATAAAAGCCACTGAGGAGGGCTCGTTGTAGAATAGTCAAATGTTCAATTAAAAAAATTATTTCACATATTTCAGCCATAAATAACAAAATCTACACACTATATATGGTAATACTTCACCTGCATTTGTATTAATCCATGTTCTAATATGTGTAATATTGGCGGGGGGATTTAACCAAATTAAAGACATGAATTATTGGTGTTATGTGATGAGAAGGAAGCCAGCTACTCCACTCCCAAAAGTACAGACCGCTGACATTATGAGCACAACAAATTGGTATCACAGCTTCCACCTGACAAGACATCCTCACATCTGGACGTAGGTGGCCTTTGTGACACTAATAAGAGTCCAACGGGGATGGAGAAGGTGAAATCCAACTGAAAACTAGCCAGTGGCAGACAGCTGAGGCCTGTTTGGCACTGATCCCCCTTCCTCACTGACTCACAGAGAACTTCACAGATGGCTCACTTATACCAGACTCGGGGTGCAAACCAAACAAAGTACTGTTGGATGTCAGCTGATCTGACCCCAGCGGTGCACAGCACCCAGCTGTCAGGGAGACTGACTGTGATTGCAGCTCGCTGTACTTCTTTTTTTTTTTACTCTTAAATGAACTCTTCTGATTTCTGTCATATTTCTGCTAATTAATTTCAGCGTTGCTTTCTGATTGGTCGGGATTTTTCTTTATTTTTTTTTATCTACCGCCCGGCGTACATGGCTGGATTTGTGGAGCTTATTAGAATGCAACATTTCCTTCAACCATTTGCATCTAATTTTGCTCAATTTTTATTTTTTTTTGCAAAAATATTCATACAGCACAGCATCCTATGGCTTCCTGTCTCATCGGTATTCATCTGCTGTTCGCTACTAAATGGCCATGCCTTGATAGACTGATTCACAATAAAAATGTCAATCAAACATTCTGGACACCACCACCAACAGGTACCAGAGGTAGTGGCCATGTTTTATTCATACAGCTTTACAGTTTCCATTTTCTTCTGACTTCACGTAAAGTAACAGTGAAGGCATAGTTAAGGAAAAAAAAAAAGTATAAATGGTAGCCACAACAAACCAGTTGTGAGCGGCAGGTAGGACTTTATTCAGCTCTTATCTGTGTAATTAGATTCGTTAGAATAATTAAACAACCTGTCTGCGGAGCGTGAAGCTTTGAATAGCGACAGGATGAACCTCCTCTAAGTGTTCAAAGGATTGACAGCTGTCTCAGTGATAGCTCATGAATACTGGGGTGTAAAAAAAACAGTTTGTTTCACTGAGACGCAGCAACTGGTGTGAAGTCGTATTTTTCGGAGAACAGGCTACCGTGTGTGCATTAAAACAACTAGTTATACTCAAGAAAGACAGAAGATCGATTATGCTCATTGCCGGGAGTGTCGTGGTGTTAGGTAAAGCACAGCGGCGTGGAGAGCTCCTTTCTAAGGTCTAACCACTGTTTTTAGCTGGAAAGTAAGTCGTGTGTATTTCCATTACTTTAATTTCATAAAGTCAATAAGAGCATTTTGCTAGTTTCTGTCTAATAAATGGCTGTCGGGCTTTTAATCTGAAATAATACAGGAAGTGTTGAGTTTGTGTTAACGCGTGAGGCAGTAACTTTGAAAGCGTAAATGCTAGGTGATCGTAACGAGGCTTAAAGTTGACGTCGTGAATCAATAAATACGACAAATTTCTCTTTGTTTTTATTGGCTCTCTCGGAGAACGTCTGCTTCTGATCTTCAAACACTTACAACATGTATATGAATTTCAACCGGATCAAGAACATTTGTTTTTTAACCTCTTATGTCCTCACTTGATGGCAGAGCGTAGTTCTGGTGCGCTCACTGGCCAATAAATAACAGGAAAGATGTGGCTCTGAAATTTGAATTCTCCTCCCGTGTTGTGTAAGAAAACATCAAACGTGATGACCCTGCAGCTTTTGTGCTTACTTTTCTATTTTAAAAACAAGGGCAAACTGGGTTTTTTTGGGGGTCGACTTTGGAAACTACATCCGAGCTTCATGTCTCTGGAGGGACCGTTCCCATGGCAGCAGTTGACTAACATCTGAGAGCCTGCGTTGCCATAGAGATGCAAAGTCAACTATCCCGGCGCTCCGTTGACTGGAGGACGTCGCAGCCCTACAGATGTCTGTCCCTTGATCGACACACGATTTAACTCCTCTCGCCTCTTTACGACGGTCAACATTTTGGGCTGCAGTCGTTTCACTGTCTGTGCTCCTCTAACTGTTTCAGGACCGACTCCCTCGAGACCTCCGAGTCACGTAACGCCGACGCTCGCCGAGACTCGGCGTCGTGTCTATCCCGTGTAACGGAACGGATCGGGATCCGGCCTACAGTAGCCGTCTACTCTTTTCTCCGTCTGCGCAGCTGAAGTTAATAAACCCCGAAAACACTGAAACTCAGAGCACTTTGTGACGCGATTCAAATCCCGTACGACGAGCAAAGTGCGGAGCGACAGAGAAACAAACGGGAGGTTGAATCACAGATGGGACCAAAGCCGCAGCTACCAAAAGTTGTCGCCCCACCTGGTTAATTAACCGCGCGGCTGCTGGAAGCGGAGTTTTATTAACAAAACGTTGTTTTTTTTTTAGCCGCCGCCAACGCACATAAAAAGATCTCGGTCACGATGTGTATTCTCAGTTCTTCACATTCAGACAACTCTTCGCTACCCTGACTAAGACCCTGGCACGAGCAGAATATCACGCCGATGCCCAGTTTCCAAGTTGTTTGAAGTCATTTCAATAAACGACCTTGTGAATTCACGATTAAAAAAAGATCCTGTTGATGTCTGCCTACATATGAATATACATCTTTTAAAGGTATAATATTCCATCAATAATCCCGACCCCAGCAGCGGGGTATAATGATTTCAACCCTACTTTATCTTTTTTTATGTTTATTTTTTGTGGTTTGAGGGCAATCTCCCAACACGCCGAGCCGCCTCCAACAAGGCTCATTCAACTATATCTTATTCATGATTAGGGGATACAAAATGTAAGTATTTCATTCTTACTTAATTTCCCAAAAGTAAATATTTCAGAAAAGGACAGCAGCACCTGACAAGTGAGCATAGTCAATTTATTTTTTGGGGGGGGTGAGGGGTGGGGGGGGTAGTGCAGCGGAGACAGACAGGAAATGTGATGGAAGAGAGTAAGGGAACGACATGCAGTTTCCAGTCTGGCTGGCCGGGAATCAAACCAGGGACTCACTGCTGACGGCGTTTGAGCCCGTGCGGTACCCCCCCCCCAGCCACTCCATCACATTGACAGCGTTCATTGTTTAAAATTGAATGACATTTGTATGACTTCATATTCTGGATCATATTTATTTCACGAGTCTAAAACTTTTTTTTTTTTTTTTTTTTCCCAAACCATTTAATTAAAAGTTTGTATTACAAGTTGTACAAGTAATTTCACTTGCACTGTTTTTTTCTTTCTGACACTTAATTACCTAAAAGTACATGATACGACATAATCTCATCACAGATGTGTAAACACACACAGCCTCACATCACATGACAACACTTTAAACAGGAAACAAGCTCGGGAATGCTTCGGTCATATTTACTAAGCTGTGGGACTTTACTTACAGTTAGTGCATAAGAAAACTAAAGAGCAAAGCTGTCAGGTTTCATGTTTGTAGTGTATTGACTTCCTCCTTCGCCCCTGGATGTTAGTTTCGCTTATCTTACTACTGATATTTTCCCATCATAAAGTTAGCCTAATTATATGATCGGATGAAATGAGTTTCAAGAAGCAAATTAACAAATGTGAGTGTAATATAGTTAATTACGTGTTGTGGGTAAATGTGCTTCGATGCTAATGAGGCATTTAAATATCTTTTTTTTTTTTTACCTTTAATTACACTAGCTGGTTTACTCACAATAACACAAAAATACATCTTTAGAAATGATGTTTTACAGTGATGGTTTATTTCACTAATTGCATTTTAAAAGAATAATTATCACATATTATAGGCTACATTATAGGCTGTACAAAGCTGCAAGTGTGTACAAATTATACAATTTTTGTCATGTGTTATTTTATTCTGCAAACTCCACTTCTAGCCGAGACCCATGTGAAGTTCGAATTAAGGAGTCGAGCGTTGAAATGTTCAAACGTGGGCAAACTTGACCCCAACAAGCATGGACGGTCACCCCTATTCTACTGGAGAACAGCACCGGGCCTCAACACGCAGCTGTGAACCATTTTTGTGTCACACTCCTGGGTGGATGGAAAGAGAACGGACACGTCACCTCTGACCTGAGCTTCGGCACCAACATGCACAACGTTCCAGAGTCGGAAAGAAAACAAGATTTTCTGTTTTTACCCGATTTTCAACTGGCAACATATGAGACATGAAAAGTGAGTGATGGGTGGAGGAACGGGTTTATAGTAGTTTGAGACCAGTTTCAGGTTTTATATGGAGAAAAATAATAATATATATACGAATTTACAGCCGAGGTTGAACTAAAAGGCGATTTTTCATTTTCATTTGAACGCCGTTGGTTACGACTTCCTTTTTTGCTTTAACTGCAGACACGAACTACCTGCAGATTCTGGGCTACATACTCGATATTCTGAATGACAAGCAGCAAAATTCCCCCGACGTCTGTCTTAAGTCAAGTGTCCTACATGTTTAAAAGACTATTAAAGCCTTAATGAAGTGTTCAGTGATGGGTGATTGAACGCACATCGTCAAATGGAGTGATTATTATTCAGTTTGCCTGGCTAAATTTACACAATACCCTTCATAAACACCTGATGCCGCCGTTATTTATTTATTTGTTTTAATTAAATGTCTCCCAAAAGGAATTAAACGAGAATAGATGCGGACCTCTCATTTCCATAATCTAATGCTATGTTTATGAGCTACCACGGTGCAATTTGAATAAGAATGAATCGTGATAGAGATTCAGGGTCTGACAGTGTGGAAGAGTGCCTCCCCAAGGTTCCCGAGTGCCAATTCAGACACACAGCCGACGCTCCTGCTGAATCCAAACACAATATACCTCTCACTTAGTCTCAACTTTTGTCATGCAAATAGACTGAATAAATAAACAATCATGGGTGCCGAGTTTTCCCAAGACTATTCATGTTAGGTGAAGTAATTGCTGAGGCTGCACTAATGCTGTTTTGGAGAAGCCACTGTTAGAACGAAGTTCCCCATAAACAACAGCTCCCCTGCACTGGAAATAGTAAACTGTCCGATTCCCACCGCGTGTTCGTGTAGTTTAAACTACAAATGGGTCGGAAACCAAACGTGTTGTCCCTTTAAAAGCTCCGCTGTCACGTCTGTGATCGGTTTGGAGATCTGTGACCGAGTCCCGGGTCGTCAAATCATAAGAATTTACATTGTTTATCTTCATTACTTTGCCCAAATACTGTTTCTCCACAAACGCGATTCGATTCCTCGAGTCATTTTGCTTTGAAAGCGATTCTAAACATTTCCAACAGCAACATGTATTTCCAGCGACGATGCGTCGGGATCATGCACAGAGAACAGTTCTCACTGGGAATTAAACGCACTGAATGTTAAGCTGAGCTCAAAACAGAAAGCACTATGGACAAACAGGCCGCCGTGGACCCGCAACCGCTCGAGTGCCGCTTCGAGAAATGTGTGGAAATTGTAAGAGAATTCATGGTTTCAACCGCTTTTGAAGAAGTGGACGTCGGGAACTCTGTTGGGTACATATGCAGACTGCCTTTATTTATAATTTAGCAGCTACTGAAGGCTCTGCTCGGTAATTCTGGACACTGTGAGGGATAGCCAGAGGAGAAGAAGGGCTGGAAAAAAAAAAAAGAAGGTGGACACAAAAGATTCAGGAGAGACAGAGGACTGTTTGAGCCATGGTCTCACCGGTCGGGACACCATGCCATGTTCATCCAATAAAATATTCATATCAAGGTTTAAGCCTTCTATTCTATTGTTGCTGTTGTTTTGTACCTTCCTTTATTGCGACTGCGAGGCTCCGTGTCCCACTTACAGTACTTTAGACAGTGGCGTATGCGTCTCTGGGGCCACGCTGAAAAGGGAACCGAGGCCCTTTGGAGACCGGAGGAACATGCACAGCATACGAGATAATACGGATGAACAATGGAAGCCAAACCCCAACAGGACTTCCCATACTGAGCCTACCTCCAGCAAACAAGACTGTGCATCGAGGAAAGATGTCCGTCCAAATTTTCATAATGTATTACATCCTCTGGACTATTTTTATCTGTTCTTTTCCAATTCACCACGGTATGCATTATGTGCCACACTGCGGGAACGTTTTCCTTTTCATCTCCGCGTATACATACTTCTAAATAATAGGAGAAATTTGACTTTTGATGTCTCCCGCCATGACCACCTAAATTGCTCAGCTTAATAAGTGTTGCCGTCTCTGAGCAATTGAACTCAACAATTTGTGGGAAATATAATTTATTTCAAGGAGCTACTTGCTGACAGCAAAGCGGTTTGGCATCACTGTACACTCACCCAACTTCAAAGCGCGTCCCGTCCGAAAAAACACGATGAAAAACCAAAGAATTCCTCAGTAAAAACTACATCGGCAGCCATCTTTATGTCATCACTTCCTCCTCGCTCCTTTTATAAAAACGCCTTTGTTCATGTTCATGTGTGTGCAGACGTGTTGTTCAAAAGGGCAACGTTTCAGTGTCAAGGTCATCGCAATTAAATCCCAAAGATTTGAAGCGTTTTTGATGATTAATTTGACTTTCATTAAATCCTCAGACATTTCCTCCTTGTTACTGAGCGTGTTGTTATTAGTCTGCGTGACCTCACCGTTAAATGGCACGTCTTTTATGAAATGTCATTAACACACAAGCAGCAGAGAGGGACGGCTACAGAGGAACTCTCTACCCATCACATTAGAAAGTATGAACAGTTGGACTTCAAGAAACATCGTGTTTCTTACAAAACATTAATCCAATTAGGCCTGAAATATTCATTTTTAGTCATTGTCTAAATTCATTTATAAATGAATCTCATAAAAAGGTAGAAAAGTGTTTCCCAAAGCCGAAAGTGGCGCCTATGTCTGTTTTGGCCCAAAAAAAGGTGCAAAAGCCAAAGAGTCTTAGTTTGCATCACATTAGTCAAACAAAATCAGCCATTTTTGTACAGTTAAAGGCTGAAAAGAATAATTTTAATTGAAAAATGAAATATTTTTCAAATCATTCCATTGATTTTTTTTTCAGCTTTTAATTCTGTGATTTTGCAAATCATGTAAACCCATATTTAACTGCAAATAGACCAAAGACTACATATCAGAGTGGTAAACATGCCCCATGTCTGAACTTTTATGAGACGTGTTGCTGCCATCAAACTCATAAACAGCAGATATTTTTCATAAAACAATAACATTTCTCAGTTTCAACGTTTGACATGTTGTCTTTGGTGTATTTTCAATAAAATATGGATTTACGTGATTTGCAAATCATAGAATTCTGGTTTTATTTACATTTTACACAACGTCCCAACTATTTTTTATTTATTTATTTTTTTTTTTTTTTTGGGGGGGGGGGGGTGGGGTTGTGTATATAATAAGGGTGTAAAATTGTTTTTTTTTGCTCGTAACGTAAACACCTATTTTATATTGACTTACAAATGTATCCCAGAAAATATCTGCGATTGTTGTTGTGGTCTCTCGGCGGAGAGCACAACAACAATCGAGTGGTCTGAAAACTGATGCTCTGCCAATTGGCAAGCGGTTAGAGGTCAAGTGAGAAATTATGAGCGTTTGCGTTGCAGGTGTTGGAAAAGCAGACAGCAGCAGGTGGTCTCATCAGGTTGTTGTGCTCTACTGTTGCTTGTAGCAAGTCATGTGGAAAAGTGGAGAGGAGCACTTAGGGTTGTCTGTGCTTGATTAATAAGGACACAGAGAGGCAAATATGTGCACACAGTCACCGGGTAATGAGCCGCAAATGTGATTAGGTCTTTACGCTGCACCTGCTTCCAATTGAGCATACAGCTCGGCAACCCCATGCAAAAACCTGTACCTACACACACCCGGTGATAAACAACATCCAAGTGTTTGTTAGATGTGGGACTGCATGTACGTGTGTGTGTGTGTGTGTTTTCTGATCTCTTTGAAACTGTTGACAAGTGAATAGTTGATTGCATTGCTGTATTCTCTTTAGACTTAAGATACAGATGTTACCTCCCTTCCAATAGATGCCTCGGTTGTATAATGTTGAACTGACAAAGTGTGTTATCACCCGGCATTCAAACACATTAGCAATCTCACTCTTAACAATTTCCCCCGTTCTGTAAGGCGGCGCGAAAAAGGTGCTGCAAGGATTTTGTGACAATTTAAAAATTTGGGTTAAAATGGACCCGAGAGTGAAGGTAGACTAAACTAGTCGCGCATTATCTCTGTGGGATTCCTGTCAGAGAGACGTAGTGACGTTCATCACACCTGCTACTGCATGTTGGAAGATAAAGATGGAGGATGGAGTTTGAACACTGAAATCATCACTACTGCAAAATAGGCGCGTCACAATATACCGGCTAATGATAGCTAGTGACACGAAGATAATGAATTATTATTTATTGTGATTTATTCATTTACGCACATACATAATATTGTGATAATTACAGCGCCTGCATCTATCTGGTCTTCATTGAGACACTGTATGTAACACCACTGGCTGCCAATCAGCTCTCATAGTGGTCAATGACAGATGGTCATTAAACAAAGTGTTATTTTAACACAGTGAATGAGAGAATATATAATATTTCCACCTGGACCAAATTAAACAAATAATGAACATAAACCAAGGATATGTTTAAATGTGAATATAATGTGCGTGATCTGTATATATACATATATATGCCTTGTGCACTTATGGTTTGAGTTATAGCCTGATTGTTTGTTTATGTGTTCAGTTATTTATTTATCTTTGTTTGTCTTTATTGAACATGTTCCCAAACTGCATATTGTTGAATAAATGAATATTTCCACCCACCATACTTCAACCTGTATAAGTTGATTGCGTTATTCAAAAAGTTACAAAGGAAGAAGGAATGCTGGGAAATGTGAATTTGCTTACCCAATGACCTCCCTCCCAGCCTGTGTATCTGGCCTTCTGCTGCTGCAGAGCATCTTTGTTAGTGTTTACACTGAGGTTGCTGCTTCAGTCTGTTGTGATGCGTTTCTTGGCACTGAACATAGATTGTTACAAAAAATTAATTAAACATCATAATTGCTGAAAGTTCAAGTACCCCTCTTTCTTTTCCGCAACCTTGCATGTTTTTTTTTTTAGCGGTAAACTGCAATGGAACAGAATCACAATTGGTCTGAGATGCTGCAAACATGATTTATCACAAATTAATTTGTATTTTCCAGCATGCCCTCTTCCTTTGTATATTTCAAGCATAAAGCAACCAAATCAAATGGGTCAATGTAACATGCAGTTTAGAAATGTTTAAATAAAGACAAAGATAAATAAAAGAGGCTATGACTCGTGTGTACAAGGTGAAAAGGTAGTATATACGGCTATAATAGACAATTTTCGTAGTAAACATATCAAGTAAGGAAATACACTACTATTTAAAATCAGAACTGAAGAGACAGGATTTTAAAGTCAGTTGTAAGGTTGGACATGAGTGTGCCACCTCACCTCAAGGATCCTTTTCAATAGTATAATTACATTATTTTGGATCACAATATTTTTATACTGAATTCTGTAGTGACAGCCGACCAAGTACATCTACCTGAACGTTATGCATTCACACCTGATGAAACGAACTTCACCGAGCTCCCACTGCAGCACATTGCCTTTCTGAACACTACACCACAAACAACACGGCTGAAATTCTCAATATGTCAAACTTTTGGTGGGTGTTGTTGCACCCCGTCGATAGCGTTCGAGCTCTCTGCCAAGGTTTTCCAACTCATTATTTTTACAATGTGATATAAGTTTTGACAAATTGAAAAATGTTGTTTCAGTTTTAATGCCTTACAACTCCGCTGAGTAAGTTCAGTCTCACTACTCTCATTTGGTGTCGTAATGAAATAAAAAAAATTAATAAAAAATAGCTCTAATAAACCCCGATGTATGCTACCTGTCCAGAACCAAAGTGCAGACAGACAAAATTAGCAACCAGCTGGTGAATATAGTCGAGCTTACAGGGTTTTGAAAACACTTAATGAGATCCACAGGGTGCAAGGGGGAAAGATGAAATCTTCTTAGTTTCATTTGCATATTGTGGTATTAATAAAACTAATGTTACATCAGAAGCTCTCCCGCTGATGAATAGCCTGTGTCTTCGACTGCTCTGCCCTTTCACAAATGTCTGAAAGCCATTTTTTGTGAAGACCCCTATGTGGGAGCAACGAGGACAAACATTTGGGAGGACAGAGGTATTCATCCACTTCCAGCAAAATTTATCATTTGAGTGGGTGACTGGACTTGTACACACAGACTAAACACAAATTCAGATGTTTTTTTTTTTTTTTTTTTTTTTTTTTTTTAACTTGTATTAAATGTAGGGTTTGAGTCAGGTACTCGGTGCTCCTTTTGAGTACCAAGTTTTGCTGCCATTTCATTTTACTGCGGCTCAGAAGGCAAAGCAAACATTTATTCTTCTTATTAAAACTACTCCACAGAGTTGGTCTTATATATCTTCGCCATTACTTTTTTTTTTTTCGGAGGGGGGTGGGTTGTTTGCAAATTCAAATGATTTATGAAAAGAGAACATGTTTTCTTTCAAAATAAGACTTTGTGTTTTCACCGTTTTCACAAATAAATTTGTAAATACTCAAAAGGCGGGAACATTTCTAAAAGTCCTCATTTCCCTTCCTTCTTTGAAAATATGGAACTTTTACTAAGTTATGAAGTTTAACTTTGCTGTGACCCTCAAAGCCTTCAGACTTACTGATTTGACGTATGAACGTCTCAGCTCCGATCAATTTTGGCTTCACCCGCTTTTCTATTGCTGCAATCAACTCCTCGCGAATGTCACTCGCCAGCTCAAAGTATTCACAACACAAAATTACATCGGCAGGGAAACCAAGCCCGATGAGCTGTCTGCAGCCAATGATCATGAAAAACGGAGCCGTGGCCGACCGTCAGTGGCCAACACGCTCGTTGACAGGCCGAGTCTCACTGGCTGCTCGGCTTTGTTGTCAATGGAGTCACGGCGACTTCCTCTCGTCGCTGCCACTATGAACACAAAGTCACGTTTAATGTCCTCCTCCACTGCTGGACAATTAAAGGCTTTACCTTCATATAATGAACAACAACTCACTTTGTTCCAGTGGGAAGAAAAGGGAACAACCTGCCTCCATGATTAACCTCCACCAACCATCCACTCGGCAAACGGCAGTTTGCTGACGCGGTAACTGGAGTTCAACCAACATTCATTTAGTCATTAATTCCATTCTGTCAGTGACTTCGTTAAGTCACGCTAATTATCTCTAGTTCAGAAGACATGAAGAACGTTTTCGACCTCCGGTTTGCGTGTCAAAGAAAAACAGATGATGCAAAGGACGCGTGAAGCGTATTGACATCTTTCCCTTCAAAGGCCAGGTTACACAAGCAAAGAATAACCTGCCTTTATTGAGTTGTGGCAGCGTGTTCACGCCCACGCAGAAAACACAGAGGCAGCTGCACCCTGGAGTTTTAAACCTATTTTTACCGACGCTCTTTGCTTTACGTTTTGCATTTGCAACACATCTCTGTCCTTTTATCAGACACGTAAACACGTGTTCTTACTTAAAGCTAAGCGATATATTTACCTCTTTAGTTGTAGGTACCACGGGGCAACAGAACATTTTAAACCAAACGGCCTACAAACACATTTTAATAGTTAATATGTCAACCTTGGAACTGGCTGCTTTTTTTGTGTGTGTGTGTGTGTGTGTGAAATATTTCAGTCTGTCATACAGAATACATTGGGATACATTTCCTTGATCTGAATGTGTTTTTCGGGCCATTCAAAAATACAAAATAAACAACTTTGAGCTGACAGAGCACAGATCTCCTGTTGGTTTCCAGATGAAAGTGTAGACTCACGGTAGCCAATTCCAGTTTTTGCTTCTGGAGAAACTGGCGAGAGAAGTGACGTATCTGTTCGATTGACTTTGTTTAATCGGCTTCTGCGGCTTTTCTTTCACACACGCCGCCACAAATCAGCAGCTCGCCCAGCAGGACCCTCCTGAGTCGGCGGGCACCATCGCGTACGAGAGAGCTAAACGTCTACAGAGTCTCCTCCTCACCTGGAGATCACGAGTGGCTGCCGGTGTGACAGATGGCTGCGGCACTCATCAAGGTGATTCAGAAGTATACTGCCGACTTCTTCGCACCACGAGGCTTTTTCTAGTATTTACGAGTGTGTATTTCTCTGTGACGATTACTCAGGGTTGACAGGTGTTGATTGGAGTGTTGTTTGTCCTCTCGTACAGCTGATATGTCTGCGGGGCTGTTGTTCAAAACTGTCCAAAGTATTAACCGTGACAGACGGGACTTTCGGAAACACAAAGATAGTTTGGATTTTGTTCAATCCTTAGTCTCATTAACGCAAATTATTATTATTTGTTTTTCTTTTTGTCAGGTTATTAACGGGGTTGTTTCAAAAATTAAATGTCATAACTAAATCAGTGGCAGATAAACTCCTAGAAATAACTGCATTGCATGTTGTCCATGTTTGTTTGACACTGAATCAACGTCGACAGAGGATGCAGAATGGATGAACAACAAGCACACCACGTACGAATACAACAACATTGATCAGCCAAAGTCCTAAAAAATAATCCTAAACCCACTTTTTAATTTTTTTTTTTTTTTTTTTTTAAACAGTTCTGGCTATCTTCGATTTGTATGTCTCCTCTCATTTTTGTTTGAGTAAACAAGGGTTTGGTCAAAGCTTAGTATTTTGTTAAATACAAAATCAGAAGATATTAAATTTTAACCGATATCAAGCCCACAGTGCTAGTGTTAGTAATCCCTGCAAATAAATCATTCAGAATACATAAAATTGTTTGTATTTCCTGCTTAGAAATTCATATTCTACTTATTAAAATTTAAAACTAAAAGTACCGCTTTTTTAAATTTGATAAAATTTTTGTAATAAATATTTAATGGATACGTTTATTTTTTAATGTTAATTTTAAAAACAAAAATACAGTTAGTGACTACAGCCATGCCATTGGGTCTATGAGGATGTACTACGGCAAGTCTATTTTTTCACCATCCACCATGACGAGGACGGAAAAGGAGAAAAATCTCCATATTAAAGATGAATCATAACAACAAGAGGGTTTTCTTTCAATATAAATGTGGTTTTTACGTGAGTAAGTGATATTTTCAATATAATGCCTGTTTTTCAAACAAAATGATGGTTGGAACATCAAATCAAATTAAGTGAATAAACTGAATAAACACTATGCCCCCCTAAAACCACACAGCACATGACGGGACCCTTTTTTTCCCCACTGTTGTGGGATTTAGAATAATAGAGGAGAGAAAATCCACTAATCACCATAATGCTCACAGTGAAAACACTAACATGCAGATGTTTAGTTAGTTCATCGTAGTTTGATTCATTGTGTTTATGATCTTGGTGTTGTTTTTTTTGGCAAATTAGCACTGGATACAAAATACAGCTGAGGATGATGGGAATATTATGAGTTTTCTATTAACAAAAGTATGGACTAGAAGTGGAATTTTGGAAATGAAAATATTGGCACTGGATGGGACGTTGATGCGTCACTAAATGCATTATAATTCTACAATTCAGCCCATGAAACAGTTGACGAAACATTTCACTCGTGACCATGAATGTCAAACTGCTGCTGGTGATACAAATAATGCACGAGAAAGGTCACGAGATTTCCAAAAACTCATATTCGTAACTAATATTCATAATGCAACTTTAGTGCCACCCATTCATATATGTTTTTGTAATGTTTCCATCTACATCACAGTCATAGACCAAACAACAACAGAATGCCTTTCAGTGAATGTAATATGTGCACCAAGGTGGGTGTAAACAAAAAAAATGAAAGTAAGACAACACAACAAGCACGATTCCACTGGAGAAGCTTCTGAAATGAGACACAACGTCAGTAGCTCGACTTGCGAGTTGCAGTTTTCCTGTTGGAGATAGAGAAGACTGTCTGTAAACACACAGCATTCATTTTCACCTTTAATTAATAAGTAGAGTGGCTCACGTAGTGCAAAATGTCATACAAAGAATAAACAAAAACAAAAATCACAGGAACACAGTTCTGACTAATAGTGAGCAGACTGTCAAAAATCCAAATAAGCGTTACTCCATACCATCCGGATTCAAGCGAAGCTCCCTCTGGAGATAAGCGGAGACTCATTTAGGTATGCTGTGCATGGAAAGCACACTCCAACCTAATCACAAGCGCTGTTCATAATTGATTGACTGATGTTGATTGACTTCTCCTGAAAAGGCTCGTGTTTCAGACAATTTCCAACAAGCTCCCATATGTTTGGTTCTCTGCATCCGAGTGCGAGACGGCAGGCCGTGATTTGTATTCTCCTCGCAGACGCCGCATCTCATAATGTCACTTTTTATGGGCTTCAGTGAAACAGACACTAATATTCCGTCCATGATGAGTGTAAGCATTACACGAACATAAAAATCCACAAATCAGAATGTAAATCAGAATGTTTAGCTGCGTCAGTTTTGCATTAGCAACAGAAGACGCTTGAATCGGTAATTCTCCGAGTTTAACGATGAAGCCTCGCACCGCTGGGACTGCATGTTTAAATACTGCATGTGTGGATGCCAGAGTAGATAGGATGTTTGAGGATGACACCTGATCACTGTATAGCTATGGGCAGGAGATTTGTAGCAGTGCTTTAAGTGATTAATTTGGCAGAGCTGCAGAGGCGGGTCTAGACATTTCTTGAATGGCCGGAGGGTGCGAGTAAAGAGACGTACATGTCAATCCAAAGCCCCGCTTTTTGGAAGTAATACACTTTTTAACATGTTAATAAGGTTTGAGTTGAACCTTTAAAAGCCCCATATTGTCAAGAAATCAATTTCCAGTTCTATTTGCTACTGTGTAAGTGTCGAAACAAAAAGTCTGCAGAGAAATGCACACAGTCCATTTTCAGCAACTGTGTTTGGACGAGCCGTTTGTACTTCCATAAGACTGTGATGTCACAAACTCATGGTCATTTCTTATGTCTGCCCTTACCACGGCCCACTGTCCTACTTTTTACGTCGAGGAAAACACCGAGCGGTCATTCTGTCGCGGAGCTAACAAGCAACGAGGCGCATGTCATTCAAAAAAGATTCAGCCAATCAGAAGAGAGAGTTACTAATGTCAATGCACCTTAAAGACACAGGCACACAACAGCCTGTTCTCGGTAGAGCTGCAGAGAAAAGAGAGATATAAAACTATACTCAGAAGGTTTGTGGGACTTAAAACCACAAAAATAACTTCTGAAAAAAAACAAAAAAATTCAGAAAAGTATAAAATGTTGGACTTTAAGTTTTGCTTTCACATAGTTGATATCGCAAATTAATTGCTTTTTGCGCAAGACATAATTATGAAACAACGCAAATGTGCTTTCAGCTGCAAATTATGTCATTTTTAAATGAATTTAAGCTTCTGAAAACACGTAAAACTCTTCTGTTGAGAATTTACTTCATAGTGATTTATGAAAAAATCTTATCTTAAGTCTTATTTGCTAGAACAATTTTTTTTCATGGCAATTTATCTAATTGTCACAACATGTCACGAGAAAACAATAAACACCAACGTGTTGATGTTTGTGTTGATGTTCCTGCTTATACATCTGATGTTGCGGCATTAGCAGGATACACTTTACATTTCTGGAAAGCAACGCTATGAGGTATTCTTCACAGAAAGTTCCCGGTTGACATTCGTTCAATAGCATCTCGTCTAAAGAGAAAGCCCCCGGCTGAGAAAACAGACAGTGACCTCCTTCTGCAGCAGTTTACCCTTCTTCTCCAGCCTGCAGTCGCTCCCCCGAGGATCAACAGTTTCTCAGGCGAACAGGCTCAGTCCTGAGTTATCATACCTTTGGATCGTGGATAAAGGCAACAATTGATTCATTATCTCTGTGCATCAGCTCCCTGAGGTCGCGATGGATACTTGTCGGAGCATTGGTAGCTTAATGGGCGAACATCCAAGGTCACAGTTGACAAAAGAAGACGAGTAGAGATAGAAGCGCAGCGATTTCATTTGTTGCAGATTTAATTAGCGACTTGATTTGTAATAAATACGACAAACACGACTACACCTGGCTTTGCATGATGAGCCAACTCTTTTAAGGCATTAAACGGCTTCCTTGAACCCCACATGGTCCACTTGTTTCCTGTTACCATTATCTGTCTCACCAGCCAGTACAACTCGAACAGGCAAGAGCAAACACTGCAGGATCAGTAATAAAGAATGAGTTCCACCCCCCTCACCCTGAGCTCCGGTCGTACTCCCAAACTTCCTTAGCCGAGTAATTTTCAGAGGGAGTGAATATTCTTTTATGTCGTTAATCAGAATTCCTTTTTCCAAAAGCGCTTCTCGGATCCCGTTTCGGTTCCTCAATAGACGGGCTGCGAAGATCCATTTTCTAGTTCAAGGGAATTCAAATAAGGGAGGAAACGAGGGGCTTATCTGATCAGAAGTGATTCCTTTGAACAGAAACGCTGACATGATCATTAAACTGTAGCGCACAGAGACGGTAATGTAGTACAGTCGTGATACTTTTGTTCACCTATTGTTAGCATAATAGATTAGAGGACCCTTCGGACTCAACTTGCTCGGCTTGCAATTTTTTTTGCTCATCTGAAAGCTTGTGATCAGTATGTCGGACGGCTGGTTTTGATAGAATATTCATATTTGATAGAATATTCATGCCGTGAATACTTAACATGCCTCTTACCCCTCTTAACCTCTTATGCAGCAAATGTCTTTGGTAGAGCTGAGAGTTTCTTTTTTCATGCAATCTGGTGTCTTGGCACTTCTCCACCTATTCCTATTTCTTTGTCTGCACACTGGGTTTCTGCTTACTAAGGAATGAGTAAATGTCGATTTAAGCGGGGGAAAAAAATGAAAGAAAACAGCATTGAGACGAGTTTTGCATGGCAGTGAAATCGATGTTTTATAGACCTCAATCTCCAGACGCTTTGCAGAAAATTTGTTTAGACGCTTGCACTTAATCAGAGGTTATTTGCTAATTAATTCGGTGCCTCGCTTAACAACTTCCCGGAGTGCCTCGCGACGTTAGCGCGCCACATCTCCTTCCACTGCGTCCGCGGCCCGCTGTCACATTCAGTTAAACGAGCGCGGCTGCCACTTCGGCCACCGCCGTTGTTTACTCCAATCAAAGCTGATCGAAAATCAGTGGCTCGCAAAAAAAAAACCTAAAAAACTAAACAAAAGGAGCCCGAGCTAATCAGAGAAACAGTCCTACAAGTGAGTGAGAGAAAGCCGTGTGAATAAAGATGAAAAAAAAAATTAGCTTTATAAGTTAAAACAAACTCGCACAAAAAACACCTCTATGATGAAAAGAAAAGTCTATCAGGTGAAGTCCAACGCAAAATTTCCCTCATAAATAGAAGTAAGGAGCGTGTGGCAGCGGTATTTCTCTCCCTCTGGTCTGGCCGTCTGAAATACAATGTGGGAGATGATCGAGTCTTAGTGTCAATACATCACCCCAGAAAATTACCTCTTCTCTGCTTGGCCTACTTTAATCTCTAGCCCTCTATTGAAGGAGTGAACACTCTCTCCTCTGTCCTATTGACAACGTAAAATAGGTTTGCCAGCTTGATTGACAACTTTGTCCACCTGACAAAATGTAATGCACTAGAGGACAAAAAACAGATCAGGAATTCTTTGGACCCAATCTGGTGCTGCCGATTACATTTTCTCTGCCGTCTTCTTCTTTATTGTATCAGATGGGTCTTTTGAAGTATTGAGGTAGAGTGTTTTATTGCGTGTTGTATGTGTGCTCCGGCGTGAACGTGTGTGTGTGTGTGTGTGTGTGTGTGTGTGTGTGTGTGTGTGTATGTGTGTGGTTGCATAAATATTTGGCTGCAGGTTTGAGCGAGTGAAATATTCCACAAAGTCAACATGAAAGTCATTAGCATTACATTACAGCGACATTTTTTTTGGGGGGCGTTTGACTCCCGACTCTCATCCGGAGTGACTTTGAATGACAGAAAGAAAAATGTGTTCTTCAGTCACCAAAATAACATTTCAGAGAAGCAGCAGCAGCAGCAGCCAGCGTTGAGAGTTAGGATCTCAGCGCTCTGATAATATTTCTCCGACTTGGAATTTATTTTTGTTTTAGCAACTGTTGTTGAACTTGCTGAATTATTCAGACTGCAATTGTCGACATCAAACGCATCCTGCTAACTGCGAACGCCGTGAAAAACCAACCCAGTTAGAAGCAGGGAGTAAACTGTAACAGAAACTATCAGTATTTACAGATTATGTGAGGGATGTTTTGCATTTTTATTCTTAAAAATGTGTTTATTAAAACAGAGTTGAAAGCTGTGATATACTGTAATTTATACATCTATGATCACAGAGAATCGTATCAGTTGCCTTTCATGCAACGGTACAGAGAGTATGTTTTTATGGTTGTTTTTAATTTGTTTTTCTTTTCAGTATGTATTAAATGGGGAAAGTAGGGAAGTGACGGCACACCGGGCCGCCGAGCAGCAGCGAGGCACGCAGTCGGCTTCTTTCTTTACAGGACGAGTGCTGAGATGTGTGTGGTCCCTTTGTGGTGAGCTGCAGCATCTCGTCACGACGCCACCAGACATTAAGGGGATTTTTTTGGCCTCAGTTTGGGATTTGATTGATGAATCAGACTATTTAAGTTTACTTAATGAACTTTTGGGACTTGTAGCTGCTGGCATCAGAAATAATTTGCCATTTAATTATTACATTTTTTTGGTGTGTAAGTGACAATTATATTGCTTTTGCTTCTTGTTGGAGGTGATTTAATTAGACAGAGACTATTTTGTATTGTGGTTTTTGCATCAGTCAGTGTCTTTTTAATTAATTTATTCTCCTACATTATAACTGCAGTGACACTGGGGCTACGCCATTACCTTGTTGTACGTTCCTCCTTATATTATTTAGGTAAGGTAAACTGTTAAAATGGAAGAATCTGAAAACGTCGTTTAGACATTGTTCTATAAATGGAGGAAACTGAGCTTTAAAATGCCATCATATCGCTGACAAAACAGACAGTGTCAGAAGCTGGAAATAGGAAGAAAGAGGAAGAAACGTGATCACAACAACAGCAACACTCATTGTAAACTCTTATAAGCAAAAATATTTCTGGTAGTTCTCTCACGGAAATTGTTGTTATCAGCTTGAAATACAAAATGTGCAGGAAATATATAGACTGATTCTTCTTCACTGGTTTTCTGTGGCTGGTCTGATCTGGAATCGTATTAGATATAAAGATATTTGCAGGAACGAGCCCAAACGCCTCGTGAGGACACATGTTGTCCGAGAAATCTTTACATGATGAAAATGTACATTTGCAGTGTGATGGCGTCTCATTCGTAGACGTGTCAAATCCGTCCATCTTCTTAAAATTACAACCTCAGCTAACCTGAACAGCTCAAAAACTGCAACATGAGGGGATGTAAGAGTTCACGGGCTTTAGCGGCATCAATTCAAATGTCAAAACACGAAACACCAATCCTAAAGCGCAGAATTATTTTTTTTTTTTAATCAATAAATAAGAGTCTAACATGACGCATAAAATACTCAAAGTTCAAGTTTTTATCAGATTTAACGAGTGCGCGCAGTGTTCGAGAGATCTTGAGCAGAGATTAATCATTTAAGTGCATTTGGAACATGTTGCTGGGTGACGAGGGCAAAAGTGTTTACAGTTTCCTAACAGCTTTGACGCCTTTCAAACTACGGTATCTAAAAGAAATGCCAGAATAAGTATAATGCTGGAAGCGAACAAATGTCCAGCTTATGTGCTAAAGTAAAACAATCAATAATTCAGAGTCACGGGTATTAAAATGGTAGATTTACATGTTTATCTTCAAAATGATTGTCTTATATAAGCAAGCACTATTAAAAAATAATGCTGTTAATCCTCAGAGTTGGCTTATATCAAATGAAACAGCTTTGAACTATAATTGTCAAATATTTGATCTCTGTTCGGAGGGACCTTTCATTGTGTGACGTGTCAATGCAATTACAGCTTCCAACAAGTGTTAAAATTACAAGTCTCCTTCAAAAGTCTCAGAGACGTACAACAGTGTCATCCGAACGTGTCAACATAATTAAATTAGCGGGAGATAATGACGGCTGCTCTTGGACGGTGCTAATAATTACAAGATATTCAGATGTGTGCCTAGATAATTACCGACTTCTTTTCATTCTGGATAAGAGAAGACTTTTCTTTAAAACTTTTTTTCTTGGAATAATAGAAAAAGAAGTGAGAACAAAAAAGGTTCCTTTTGTTGTAATTCAGTTTTGGAAAATGTCAGAGTAAATAATTTAAATGACACGAACGCCGGTGAATGGTTTGGTTCTGGAGGCGGGAGGTAACCTCCCTTGGTTTCTAACCAGCATTCAAAGACAGAAACCTGCGTGGAAATATCTTTTCACTCTCCCCGGGTACTATTGTGCAGACAGAAATCATTATGCTGACATCAATACAACCTTATATTACTGATTGTGCACAAAAAAACACATCCGCTCTGAAAAATGTCCCGCTTTCTACAAGATATTGTCGTTTTTGAAGGAAAGGAAATCAACCAAGTGCCTGATTAGTGGAGGGCCAAGAGAGCCAATGTCTCTCCTAAATGCTAAGGACTCTGCAGAGGGAACAAAAGACAGAGGCAGGGGTTAATGACGCCATTCTCACACCTTGCCAACATGATCCTTATAGCAATTTCCATTAAGCCTTGCTTGAACCTCTTTCATTATTCCATCTGACCTTTACAAAAGGTTAGTTGTAGTGCAGTTTTGCGGTTATCACTGTTCTCCCAACCGAAACAAAGAAAGTATCAGTCATACTTAGACTAATGTATTGTAAGTAAAGCCGCGAGGGGGCAAGGCAAGTCAGAAGTCAGGGGAAAAGGGAGCGGCTTGTTTTGACATTGTTGGGGAAAGTAAAAGCACAAGGCAGTGAAATCATCAGTAATATGTTAGATTAGAACACCTTAACTTCACTATTCTTCCTCGGTATTCATTTACATTCGAGGAACTGGTAATGCATCACACCATCCAATTCACTCGGCAGCACTTTGTGTTTCTAAAATATACTCTGTTCAAGTGCGAAGTGGGGAAGTGTGTCTCCTAATTTAGTCTGTGCTCGGGACAAAAATTTGGGGATTCAGTCCTCAGGGATCAAACTTTGTGAACAGAAACCTTTTTCTATTCCAGCGGGGGATTAAGGTAAGGGGATACTCATCTTAAAGGATAGAATTAGGTTAGAGTAGTGAGTTCTCTCAAGGAAAACTTGTAGTGGAGGTTACCCAACTCTCCGCCAACAAGCTTATGTCTGCAGAAAGAACAAGTACCAAAAAAAAAAAAAAAAAAAGTTGAGCTAAGTCGGTTTCGCTGCCAGTTTTGGTGACATTTCACATTGCTGAGGTTTCAGATCCGACACAGGGGTCGATGTTTGGATGGAGTGCCGGTGGTGGAAGAAGACTCCTGTCTTTTACTTAGAAAATACTCTACCATTTGTAAAAAAAAAAATACAGTACATAAAACTAAACATGCAGTATTATCAGTAAACTATACTAACAACATAAGAGATGGTCAAGGTAATTACTATCTTAAATGTTTTTTGTTATATATTCTTGCATAGTTTCATCTTCAATAATGGATAATTTTACTAAATGCATCAAATTTTGCATATATTATGTACCTGTACAATAATTAACATACAGTAATCACTGTACACAGCAGTATGTGAAAGGACCATGACCTCTTTATAACCACATTATGTTGTAGCATGTAAAACAACGCATTATGTGCAGATACCACGGAAACAAAGGCACTATAAATACGAGCCAGAGAATCTACGCAGTTCAGATGACAACTCGGGTGTCAAGTAGATGGAATAAAATGGCATCACACTATAAAATGTGAATGTTATTGAACAATTACTGTAATAGTTCTACAAGGAAAGCACAGAAGTGCAGCCTTATATGTGACATGACCACGATTTATTTTTAGGTGGTGGTGGTATTAATATAAACCATTAATGTGCCACCGCTGCTTGATATGGTGTCAAGAGGTCATCTTGTGTATTTCTGACAGATTAGGTTGAGTTGATAATTGATGAAAAGAAAAATATCTTTCTTTAAAATGTAATAAAGCCACGGTATGAAGCAGCATCAAATGGAAATAATCAAGTAAAGTAGTCGACCCATGAAACAAAAGGAGAAATTGTAGAAAATAATCTGGAGAACTAACTCTGTGGATAAGATCAGAGGTAAAAGGTATTGGTGTAATCTTAGACTCAAATCTAAATTTCAAGGCCCAGATTAACAAGGTGACCAAAACTTCTTAATTCCACTTTAGAAATGCAGCCGAGGTGCAGACATTTATAAACATATCTCTTAACTTTAGCCTTAAACTAGCTACTCTTGAAGCTCTCTTCTACCACGCCTTTAAAATGCATATTGCTAATTGTATATTTTAACTCTATCTGTGTTCAACTTCATGCGTTCTATCTGTTCTTATGCATCTCATTTTATATCTATATTTTTAAACGTTCCTTTATATCTCTTTTTATGTGAAACACTGTATGCCATTTTCTTGCTGTAAATCACTTTGTGCTGCATTTCTCATGAAAGGTGCTATACAAATAAAGTTTATTAGAATAATAATGTTTATTAAGTACATCAAATTTATGCTGATTTAAATAAAGTCAATCAACCACTTCACTGCTCAAACAACCATTAATATGTATAGCTGTGTCTGAAAGAGCATCTTGCATGTATGCTGCAAATGCAGTAATAGAGATCATCAGGCTTCACTCCGTCCTTCACCTGCTATAATGAAATCTATTCATATCGTACCAAAAGGATCAAGCTTCTTTTTTTTTTTGTCATCACAAATGACAAATTTAAAGTTTGGGGACAATAAGCTGGTCAAGGTTGCTGTCTAATGGATTACATCATGTCATGCTTGCTTGCGGAGGCTCAAGGTCCCTCGACGTCCACCAGCTGGGAGAAAGAACGGTCCCTCAAGCTGATGTCACGATGATCAAGAGCGTACACCAGTCAAACGCCTCTGAACTGGCTCACGAAAGCCATTTAGATGTGAGACTGCGCCATTGTTCCATCTCTCTGTCCTGCTGCCATGTTCTTCTTCTCCTACGGTTAAAAACTGGAAGGCATATTCATGAGGGAAGCATAATTAACCAGTCAGGGTTTGGATGACTTCCAGATGGATGAGTTATTATTGCCATTATTGATACTGGCTGGTATGAGCCCTGCTATCAGGGATTAATGCTGTTAGAATTTAGAAGCCCGACACCATCTTACCACTTAGTCCCATGATGAATAGTGTTAGGCAAAGTCGTTTGCACTGACACTCACTTACTTCCCCTCATTTTATGTACTTTGCTTGCCTTATTAAGGCTCTTACCACTGGCTTAATTGCCTATTTAGAATTCTCCTCTTTGTGACCTAGATGTGTTTTATTTGGTGAATGTAATTAAGTTACCTGTAAATATCTTCGCTAGAGCCCCATCCATCTCTGTTATGTGAGTACTCTATTTTTGTTTTAATTAATTTAATGGCTGGTGTGTCTGGACACTATTAACCTCAATGAAACCAAGAGGAGAAATTGGTTTCAGTTGAGCCAAAGTCAAAGCATCTGTGTTGAACTGCAGCTCACTAGATTTGTACTGGTGCGCTGAACTTCTGGGCAAGTAGGGCAACAATGGTTCGGGCTTTGTGGATTAATGCCCCAAAATGATCACAGAGTGTATCAGTACATATTTTGTGTGGGAGAAAAATCCTGTTAAAAGGCCCATTTTGATTCCAGCTAGAGTTGGAGAAAGCCCGTTAGACTGTTTCACAGAGCGTTTGAGCTCAAACATCCCCTCCAACCATGCTGCTCTGCTTTTACACTGTCTTTACTGTCATTTCCAGCCGCTGAACATTTGCACAAAATTTTCTTCAACATATTGTGGCTGCGTAACCTCAATTCTGAGAAGGTTGAAAGGTTTCAAAAAAAAGTTTAAAAATGTTACCCCGGACTTGAGTAGAGAGCACGCATCAAATTTTATGTCAAGCCCGGGGGCAATCGGTAACAGATTTTGAAGTGCTTCAGAAAGTCTACGGTGATGAAGCGATGAGCCAAGCAGGGTTTTTTGAGTGGTATTTGCGTTTCGAACGCAGCAGAACGTCACCGTCCGAGACCGAAGAAGGCGGTCAGGAGACACCAGGTGGGTTTTTATTTGACGTTGGCGGTGGTTGTGTCACCGGGAATTCGTCCCCCAGAGTCAGACTGTCAACACAGAGTTCTACTGTTAAGTTTTGAGGCGTCTGAGGGGAAAACATTCGCAAAAAAAACGATCTGAACTGTGGCGCCATGGCAACATGGTTCTCCAACACCACAACAACACAATCATCGCTCTCCACTGCAAAGCATGAAAAATATTTGTATGCCAGTCCTGAAATATCTGTACAGCTATTGGATGGATTGCCTTGAAATTTCACACCTCTGTCATCATTTGTCTTGCCAACAATATGAGAATGCCACTTATCATGATGAAGCAACAGAGTAAAAACCATCCTCAGTATTCATTGCGGCCTAAGAGGGTGCAGCTTTTCTCAAACATTAAAACCAATCATACTGATGAAATGAATGTATCTAAATGTATGTAAAAATATTAATATGATGTTTTTTTAATCTCTCACGGAAGCAGAAAACGATGTACAACAATATCCGCCAAGATCGAAAAAAAAGCAAAAAAAAGTAAAAAATAACATGTAGGCCTTCAAGCAAACCCTGATGTGTGTAGTATCCATTAGGAAATGGGACATATCGCTACCTCCAACCCCAAGGAGCGTGGAGGACATGGTGGATGCCCTCCAGAAACACTTAAACGACATGAAGGAACAAGCTCTTTCCTTATTAATGTGCTCTTTTGCAAAGCAACACACCATGCACAGCTCCCCCAGGACAAGGCAGTGCAACGAGTGTAGCGAGTGGCTCTGTTCATTTTTTAAAGTTGGGTAACTTGTCCTTAAAGGTACTGTAGTAAATCAAGATGCTACTTAAATGCTCTGGTAGGTCTTACTCACTTGTGCACTTAATGTATGTAATGATTCATGAACCATCAGCCTTTTGACAGGAGCTACTTAAGGTCAACAAAGCCATTTTGGTTTTCTAATTCAGACGGTTGTAAATAAACTGAAGTCCAGTGTGAAGTATATTAAATGCAGAATAAGCAGGAAAAAAACAAAACAAGGCAAATTTTATGAAATACAGTTTTGGAAGCGATTGGCAGTTTTGGGTATGATATGTGTTCACAGTCCAAAGGACAGGGCTGAATGCTTGGGTGGCGTTGTACCTATTAAAGGTGGTGCTTTAGAATGGGGAAAATGCTTACTTTGATTTCCCTCAGGCTTTTTGCTCTCTGAGCGGAATGAAAATGCTCCCTCTCTGGCAGCATAAAAGCTACAACCCAGCACACAAAAACACATGCACGCTTTGGTATTGATGCACCTTGTATCATACGAGCACGAGCGCACACACACACACACACACACTTACGGGCAATTTATAGAGGCCTGTGGTCCTGCAGTCCACAAAAATTTCAGCAGTTTAAAGACGCCTTCATTACTGAATGACCTTGTGTGCATTATTGAATATGATGGATGCAGAGATGTAGTGCGGCATGACAAGAGGATGGATTGTGTTCCACAAGCAAGAGGGAGTTTATGCTCGACACGGTGGTACTCACATTTCAGTTGCGGAGCGGGCATTTGCCTTTTTTTTTAACGCAGCCACCCACCTGCTCACGCCTCTCGCTCTTTCCATCTCGGGCTGATCAAAAACACGGGGATGTATTCATGTGACATCCTGATCTGAGAGCTCTGATCCCTAATTGCACATGAGCAATGGCTGATTCTCAAGGGTAGGGTGACCAGATGTGCTGTGTGGCCAGAAGCGCTTTGAGTTCGCATTGCAGAGGGGTGGTGGTGTGTGTGTGTGTGTGTGTGTGTGTGTGTGTGTGTGGGGGGGGGGGGGGGGGGGGGTTGGCTTGGCCACTGGCAACTAATACAAGCTCACACACTGCAGGGGGTGCAAGTTGTGGGAGTCCAAAGGTCTTTGTTTTTGTGTGTGTGTGTGTGTGTGTGTCTCGATATATGTACGTACGAGAGACAGAGAAATAGACAGGAGAGACATTGCCAATAACCATTCCCCGTAGTCTCATCACACATAAAGCTACAGGCTATTATTAATCATTTAGTAGCTTCCATAGTTTGCTTCACCGGTCATGCATATCACCTGTCAAAGCGTGCTGTGGCAGGAAGGGTTCCATTTGATGAAGTCTCTTTAGCCTTCACATCCTCCCCATCCAAAGGTCACCATGCATCCTTGTCTGATTGCTGCTCTTATACTTGTTTTTCATTTACATTTTGTCACACGACCCCCCCCCCCCCCTCCCCCGAACACGGATATCATCTCACATTTACACAACGTAATCCATTTTCCTCAGTTTGCCAGAGTTCAGGGTCGTGTGAACTCGCTCTGTATTTGTTTTTGTGGTGAAGGTTACGTTGAGTGAAAGCTTTCTTTTCCGTGTCAGTTTTACTTTGAAACGTAGATACTATTTAACGCTAAGAATATTTCAATCTTAGTTCAGTGCCACCTCATTTAAAATGTTCATAGGGGTGTTTAGCTCATGCTCGCCACCCATGCACCACCTCTTGAATAGGCAGCTGTTGAGAACCGCTATGATTCTGAATTTTTCAGTGTGTGTGGATTTATCACTTCAGCTTTTCATACTTACAAGCCAGTTTCTGTTGGTCAACGAAGCAGACAGACCGACGGACAATACGAAAAAAAATAAACATGAGTGCAATGTTATGAACAAAGTATCCTGAAATCAAAGTAACCTATTCAACACATTTGTAAAATTATATCATGACTGCGCTAATGACAAGAGAAGCCTTGAATTCACATTGACAAGGGAAATTTGAGCAAAAAACTATGTTTGACATTACAGGACATATTTAACAGCTCTCACCCTGAAACACACTCCACAAATTACACACTCTGCAGTTTTCACACAGGATTAAAATCACTAAGTCTGCAATTATTAAGAATCACGCTGCTCCTTAGATGTTAACCCACTGCAAAATTGGCTTTTTAAACCCAGAAGATGAAACGCACGGACAGACAGAAGTATTAAATACAGTTACAGGATTACAGCACCTGTGTTTTAACTGTGACTTCGATCCACGCGCACAAAAAGGACAAGGCCTTTGTATTCTCTCTGAAGTGGGATCAGAGAAGCTACTACATAAATTAATGAATAAACACCACACACAGAGATACAGAGCAACGCCTGCATCATACTGATGCAACAACAAAGCAATCTAACACTTGCTTGGCTTCTGGTTATTGTGCTGTGTGAAAATTTCATGCACTAATTCACATGTAAAGGAGTGACGATGGTGTCATTTTGTACCTCTGAGGCCTTGAGCTGCCTGGATGACATTTTCATACACAAGTTGCACAAGTTCCCCTCCCTGTGTGAGGCATTGATTGATAATTTATGTAGTTGCAGGGGGTTGGGAGGTGGGGTTGCACTCAATCTGACAAAAAGGACTCAAAGGTGCTTATGCCAAGCTGGTTTACTAAGAAATGGGACTCCACACGAGGAGCAGATTGTTAGTATTCATAAAGTAAATATACGTTTATTTACAAATGGGAATAAACTTGCCGAAACTTGTTTTTAGGCCCCCTGTACACTGTGAAATTTAAATCTTTATCTGAATAAAAAAAAATCTTTGGTTTTAGATTATACGTGCAACAACGACTAATTTAAAGTGTCAACTAAGAAAGACAAGCTGTGTCCAAATTTACGACCAAAAACTCTCAATGCCAGCAAACTGTTACCAGACACCAACCACGGCTCTGACATAAGATGATGCACATTACAAATGCAAGGAAGCGCGATGCTTCAGCAATTCTACGACAACAGAAACAATATATTTACCTCAAACAAACATTTCATAATAATCATGTTGCATTCTTTTCATTTGACTCTCCTCTTTGAGGTTTTTAACCAATACAAATGCACGTGTGCTGTAACCACAGTTCGTTTATGGTTTTAACATGAAAATGATAACTTTCTCTCCCTAATTACATGGATTAGATATGGTTTTTGAAAAAAGTTGTTTTAGAGCCACCGCAGTGTATTTTTGCAATCGGTTAGTAAATTGGGCCTTTTACTGGTACCAGAAGTTTTAATTATTTCATCAGCTGCTATCTCATCCCACCAACCATTATATACTCAGGAGCTTATTTCATTTAGCCATGCCTTTGTCTCAAATAACAGGCGTGTAGACAATTTAGGCCCAAAACACTGATGAATGACTGCAGGGATTCATCAGATTTCACCACAGCATGGCACTATTTCTCACATGTTTACAGTGGCTCCGAGGATTGATGCAATAACAATGGCTGTCATGTTACGTAACGTGTTGGTGAGACTTGTTTGTACCGGAGTCTTTTTAACAGAGTACAACTAAAATGCCAGGGAGTCATCCAGTTCATTCTTTCTGCTCAAACTCCAGACTGTAGCCCGGCAAACAGAGACAAGTTGTTGTTGTTGTTGTTGTTGTTGTTGTGCTAGGCTACAAAACAAGTGCAGTTTTGAGAGACAAACACAGACTTATCCTCCAGACACTCGCATATGTTTGTCTTTACTCTGTATTTTTCTAATTATTTTGTAATTTCAGCCCCTTTGTGTTCTGGCTTTAAAAAGGACACTAAATCTGAGTCTCCTCCTGTGTGGCAACGCTTCTCCTTCCCATCGTCACTCAACCAAAACAGAGGTATGCTTTTAGTCGGCTCCAGTCCCAAATGAAATGTCACTCCCCAGAGTTGCAGATGCTAGAAATTAGTTCCTTTGTGTTCAGTTTTTTGCCTTCATAAATCACAAAACAGAATTTCACTCAAGGGAATGGGCCCCACAGTGTGTTTTAAATTTGAAACCAATAAATTCCTGACATAGGTTTTTTAAGATTCAGATTTCAGAGAAAATGCAGGGTAAATCAGATGTGGAAATACCAGAGAGTAATGAATATTTCATTGTAAAGCACAGATCAAGCCACATTTAGAGGGAGAGAGGAACCTGAACAGACAGTGGCTGCATGGCAAGTGTATTCGTACAAAAAAGAAGGCTAATGTTGTTAAGGTTTTTTATTTATTTAATTAGCACAACACTCAGTGGAAATCCTTGTTTATCTACCTGGAGGGAATTCCGGATTCAGGAATGAATTTTATTGGATTGCTGTCAATATCAAACCTTTCCATTATACAGTAGTTTACCTCCAGTGATCTCTGAAGAATTCATCAACAGTCAATCAAAGGGAGTTTATGCACAGCCCTGATTTAGTTTCCTCTTCCCTGCAAACACAATTTGAATACCCAAGGCAACAACACAGTGGAAATGTATTATACATTCATGTTGCCCTTACTTTCACTACCATGAAGGAGTTGTTCATCCTCTGTCAGTCAATCAAGGACAATCACAGACACTTGTACATCACAGCACCAGAAATATAAAAGGAAACTGGGCAGATCTGGTGCACAGGAAATTGCATGAAGCTCGCCTCGTCAGACGTTAGAGGGCTTTTAGATCAATTAGCCCACAAGAGATCTCAACGTGCGTCACTGCTTCTATCACAGTCACATGGAAAGACTCTGTAACCGTGAGCATATTTGCATGCTGCTTTTTAAAACTCGGTTTTCAATGAATTGCAATCATATCTTTTAAAGTAGTTCATGTTTAATGGCTTTGAACTCCAAAGCAGGAAGTAGCTTGAGATTCTAAGTGCTTGTATGCAAGTATTCTAACCCATAGGGGTATTGGGATATTGGACATGATTGATCATTTATTGAGCCATTATAAAAATAAAAAAAATAAAAATAGAACACAGACTTAACTGAAAAGCCATTATATATTTCCATGTTTTATTTTAACCACGAGATGTATTAAATTAGTCTGGCCGAGGCAAACCTGCTGGGACTATAGTCTGGAAACCCTGCGCACATTGACAATTGCACAGCCACTTTGAAGGAACAGACCAATCAGCTACCTGCGGGGGAGTTCAGACCCATATATTCACACTGAATTGTTAACGTCTGGTAATACCAGGCTAGCATAAATAAGCTTTAATTACTGGATTTTTCCATTTCTAATTTACCATGTGTAATAAACTAGATCTTCTGGAGGTAAACTTCTGAAGTGTTTTCCTCAGTTTTGTATGTATTCAACCTTCAAAAGTCGACAGAAAACACATTCCAACTTTAAGAATTCGAACGGTCCCAAATGCAGTAAGAGGAGCATGTACCCATTATATTTAGAAGATTTGAGCCTTGAAGGCTGTGAAGACATTGTCAAGGTTTCTCACTGAGCAGCAAGCTGTCAAATTGCCTTGACTGATTCAAGGTCTTTACTTTATAAATCCCCAGATTTGTTGATAGGTATTTTCTTTTCTTTACATTTCTGTAAAATGACTCAAAGAATATATTATTATAAGAAGTTATTTGTTGGGATTAGGCAACATAACATATTAATGTATTTCCTCATTCTGAAAAGAAAGTGTTAACGAAATCAGCATCAATGATGCTCCTGTAAATATCTACAGTTCCCAAAATATCCAGTCTGATATTATCAAAGACATTTTTGTGACAGGCAAGAGAAAATAATACAAATCTTTTGCAGCTTAAGTATAATTTGCAATGAAATTAATGCATATTAAATCGTAGAAATCTGGACTTGTTGAATGTCACACCACAGCTCTGTAGGATTTGTCTGCACATAAACATAATTGATATATACAAAAGCCCGAAATGGGGCTTGAAAATGTCTTCACATAAAACCTAATGGCACTATAAGCCTAAGTGAATCTGCAATAGATTCCTCTATGACAAGGCTGACTATTTGGCCAGAGAGTCATAAAACAAAGGCTGCAAGTAATTACAACTATATTTAACGCTTTGCAGCTCAGTTCCTGCGATAGTCAATGAACAGAGAAACAGCCGAACACAATGAGATCTGTTGAAGGATGTGCACAAAACCCCCCCTTTTTTTTTTAATCTAATGCAGAAGAGGTTGAGGGTGAAAAAAATACTATTTACAAAAAATGATAGGGGTGCATATATTCTCCTCTATTTATGTGGTCCCTACGCCCTTAATTTGATTTGACCCGAGTTCATTTCTCAACACTTCAAACAAACATGGCCACTTTGGGCTGATGCTCAATGTTAATGGTGTGATTAGTGCTGTATCTTTCCCTTGGTGTGGCAATTTATTTTGCCCCATTAAGCCTTTGAAGCTATGCCCTGCTGACTCAGATGCTCTTAGTAACAAACAGTAATATTAAAATGGCTATTACCACCAAAATCTATCATCTGGAATGGCCTATAAGGTCATAACAAAGTGCACCCCTGGTGAAATGCCTGAAAAGGAAGGTAATAAATCTACATCCGTGTTCTTAGGCAGGAGAAATGCCTTGTGTATTTTTTTTAACAGGGACTAGCAAAAATTGACTATATCCTCCACTTTGCAAGTTTAATCAATTGGCTAAACAAAATAGCTGAAAGAGGTGCATTAAATAACATTGTAAAAACTACAAAAAAAGGCAGAACTCTGAACAGAGCCAGTTTTATTTACATAATCTTTCCGTTTCTGTTGTGAGACAATGGCCGAGTATGGAATAGGGACTTCATGTGAACCAGCAGCCATTTCCAAGCTGCTGCTTTCCACCGCATAAAATTCAGATTTTACAACCGTGACGTCCTCTGACAAAATCACTGTAATCATTATTTAAAAACAGTAGCTGTGCTGTGATTGTGGCTATAGTTCATGTAAAAGGACCACTCAGAGAGAAAATTACAAGCGATAGAAAGTCTTTCTGACACTGCTGGATATTCGGTTGTGGGTTTTCCAATTGTACAAAACTATATGCAGTGTGTAGGTTGTTTTTTAAATATACGATCTGGTAACTTGGACAACCTCAGACAAACACACAAAACTTATATCTCTGTGGTAGTTATGGAAATTACGGCAGTGTCTCAGGTGAAACAACAGATGGGGAGTGTGCCGGCAGGTGTCATAAAATACTGAAGAACCAAAGAAAAAGAGGAATGTTGGCAGGTATGATTACCAGTAAAACGTAGACCAAAAAAATATCTGTATATAGTGTACAATCCAAATGCTCAGGTGTGCAGGATTAACAACAAAATATATGATTATGCCAGATGATTATGCCAGGTGCCAATGCTTCTGGCTAACCAAATGATTGGCCAACAAACGTTGTGTGATTAAAATAATCTGATTGAGCAATATCAAACTTCTCATTGACTATTAAATTAAACCAACAACACAAAACAACCCACTAGTAATAAACATTAACTTAGAAGTCATGCCTTCAGCTTAAACAAGAGGACTGCAGTGTTTTTTTTATTTTTTGTCCTCAGTGTTTCAGGGTTCAATTTTGAAGTCCACTCGTTGTGGTTTGGGTTAAAATAACTACTTGGCTTATGGCCAAGGTTGAAAAAATGCAGAATTAACTGGTTAAGAAAGGAAACAGCAGAGACCCATGTCGAGGTCTAACATTTTGTTGACCCGTCCAACAACCCCAACCTCCTCTATCTGTAGACGTTGTGGCGGCACTTGAATGCAAACATGTTATTTACATGTTTTGTAATGGAAGAACTGGTGCTGTAATTTCTCTTGAAAGGACGGACTTTGAGCTCTTTTTTCCTAACCGATGTGAAGTCGGGAGATTATACTAAATGTTACAACCCATCTGAGATCAGAGCCATTGTCCACAATAATTTACGGCATCATTCACCAAGTAGTTGTATTGAATTTCATTATATTTAAAAATAAATACTTGCAGTACAAAGTGTAGCCGTCTTTTCCTTATGAATCAACATCCAACAGAATTTCTCATTCTGGCTTTCTTTCAGTTTTAGTCCTCCATATTTTTGACTCATTTCACTAAGTAGATCAGAATCATCTAAATCTGAACAGACAATGCGAAACACAATAAACATCTCCTGCACTGCAGGCTGAAATCACAGTTGCCCTTTGGATTTTCAGAGGTTTAATATAATTAGCAAAGACTTTGCACTCCTGCTCACTGATCTGGCCAATCAGATGGTAAATTTAGAGGCCATAATCACATTTGATTTGACATCAACACAGCTCTCTGGCATGAGCCCAGATGCTGGCTCAACAGATGAGACGCACCGTAACGGTAGAAAAGCAGCTGAATGTGAAGCAAACTTCCATCAGTTTTTGGAATGAAACTCCGTTCATTTGTGATTTAAACTCTCACAGCAGCTCACAGCAGTTTATTCCCATATTTCAGCTGCATTGCAGAGTTTACAAACCATTAAAGCAAGGAGGCTGGGGATGTGTTCTTTCTGACTATGATGAATTGCCTGCAGCTTATCAACATGAGCTGGCATATGGAGTGAGGACATGGCTTGATGGGGTGTCAATCAATCTATGATTTGAATGTGCTCATATGATTTTCTTTGCCCATGCTGAGGAGTAAATCCCAAGATGCGTCTTAAGTAAGCATTAATTCAGTGTCAGAAGACTTTAAGGTAGATTTACTGGATGTTGGGCTTATAGCGAACTGTCCTCCGAGGTTTTACAGATTCGGATCTGTGCCGTTTTACAGCGAGAGACGTATTTTCTTTGTAGCAAACAAAAACTAGCATTATTAGGACCTTTTGATGTTTTTTTTGTTTTTTTTTGTAGACTGATTAATTCCATGACCTTTTTCATGTAATATAAAACCAGACCTTTGGAGAACCAGATACACTTCGAGAGATAACGCATAAGAGAATCCTTTTAAATAACTCGTGGATGAAGGGAGAAGAAGAAAAAAAACCTATGCATGGGCTGGGTTTTTGCTGTAAGGATCGAAGATATAATCCCAAGCAAGCTTACACAGACACGTACACTGCAGTCAAATTCACGAACATAACTGCACTACATCTTTACAGATACCTTGGGGTTTGAGAACGTTATCAGATGTTTCTCGGCTGGAGCATATCTTTGGTGAACAAAGCTACGCTCTGTAGTTTTAGGAATATTTCTAGCAATTCCAGTCTGTTTGAAATATCATCACTCTTGTTCCCACTTAAAGATATTTGCTGTCGTTCATTCTTTAGTAGGGACCACTAACTTCTAGAAAGCAACCGAATCCACCACATTTAACATTACAGTTTATGAATGCTATATCATTACTTAATTATGCAAAATGTGCACTTGTTGAGCTCAAATCAGGGAGGTGCCTTCGATGTCGAGACTATTAAAACAGGTTTTTGACTTACACAATTTGCTCCTTTTAACCAAATTTGGTGGACAAAACTAATGTGGAATTCTTTTTTTAAAGTCTTCATGCGGTCCATTTCATCTTAAAACATTCAAACCATGCACACCATAATTACAGACAATATACCTATAGAAAGTCCTGCAATCTATCTAACTTGGATACCCTTGCTTAATATGAGTTTCAGCTGAGGGAAAGGCCTAAAGTAACCTTAAAAATGAAAAATGACTGATGACAAATGACACATTTCAACTGTGACAGCTGGATCAGGTGCAAACAGTTGAGCAAGCAGCTGATATCCAACCAGATATGCAGGTACCAAATAAAAATAATATAAAAAATGAACAGACTGTGGTTCACTGAGGTAAAATAGATGTCTTGTATGCAAATAAACGACACAACAAGTGCACATCACTGCCCAGCAAATACGACTATCATTCTGGGGATACAATTTTGTGCCTTAGTGGGGAGATTGCATGTTAAATTCAGCAGGGAGCAATTTAGCATCAGGTTATCAAATTGTGATTTGCTAGTGCCGCATGTTAAATAAAATCAGTCAGCATTTACTTGGTAGTATGGCATGCCTGTCATATAATATATATTTTCCCGGATAGCTATTTATTTATTTTTTTCATTCTAAAGGCAAATGCCGGCTGAATGCCAATGTCTGTTTTCATCAAATACGAATGTTGATGTGTGTCAGGCCAGCAGTGCATCTGGCTTTCTCAGCACTTAATTCTTTTATTTTTGTATTTTTTTAACCAAACACCATCAGATTTGTTTTTACTGAAACAGCATTACGGTTATTATCGGCAGACCGTGTATGTATTCGCCGTGTCTCCTGGCAAACTAATGATGACTTCATGGACTAATCCCTCTTATTTTGTATGTCGTCCATGTATCTAAATAAGCACACATATCTAATGTATATGTGTGCAGATGCATTCTAGTGCAGCAGGTCATCCACAAAATATCCTTGTCATGGACATGCACTGCATGCAACAGAAGTCTGGCAATGACAGAGCACAACAACTGATGCTAAATCAAGCCGAAGAGCTATTGGAAAGTAAAAGGAACAGAGGATGGGTCATATGACGCAGTGTTCAAATTTACAGGTCTGAACGTTCATGTCGGAATTAAAACCTAATAACTTGAAATGGGACTAGGAAAAAAAAAAAAAAAAAAAAAAAGCAAAGAAAAAAACAGACAGGAAAGGATCCTCTTATTATTTTAAAAGACTTTCTCAGGGCTCTGTCCTCACTTGCATTGCACTGATCAATTCATTTCAGCCTTATGGCTCTGCCCCTCTAACACACTCACGCTCCCTCCATTTATTGCAGCATTTGGCAAGAACAACACTAAAAGGCATTATGAGCCTGTCACTGAAATTCGATGTGGCTGATTAAGCTGGTCGTTTGAATATGGCACTCAGGTCCAGTGCGAGGGTTGAGACGAGAGTTATAAACATACGCAAAAACTGGTTATAAAACATATTTAATGAGTAGGCATTACATTTTCTGGTATCAGTTTATGCATATCTGCATTTAAATTATGGACCGTTCCAGGTTTTGAATCATAATTCACTAATGCTTTAATGGCAGGCAGTGATAGCGCTGTTGTACATTTTTTTGTTTAATTGAGTTCAGACATGTGTTCAGAGATAATAAAAAGGTGTGCGAGATAATGAAGATTATGCATTATTTTGTGGTGTAATTAGACACGATAGCTGCTATGATTTTCAGTTATTTAATTCATTAAAAACAGCTCTCAAATCACACGATCTTACAACCTGCTAAATATTTAATGAATCAAAGAAGCATCCTCGGACTATTCAATGAGGAAAAAAAACAATAATAAACAATTGCTGAGTATTGAGATGATCTTCAATACTTTTGTCATTTAAACCCGAACTTTACGAGGCCGGTTATTCAAGGATAATTCTGTGTTTTATTTAAATGTGTTGGCTTTCGTATGCATTTTTTGGAAAACATCTGCACATTTGACTATAATATTTTAAATGCTAACCTTCCTTTGCATAATAAAAAGGTACGCTGTGCCTTAAACTGTCCCTCGACAATATCCCCCTGTAGATTAGGTATTCCAGTGTGGGATGGCTAACTCCCTCGGTACAGTCTAATTGTAGCCTTTTTGATTGCCTGAGGGTTGATGGTTTTAGACTGAGTTAAGATGTTTCACCATTTCTTTGTGCTCCAATTACTGCGATAAATCTTTTTATCACCTGCTCTGGCGGTTCTTGTTTCTGACAGCTGTTTAACAGCGTTTCTGATATGGCCATTTGAGTGTTTGTTTGAAATTTGTTGCAAGCGTTTTTTGATGTGGTTAAACGTTGGCCTCACGTACTATGAATGTACAGCAGGAAAAAAAAAAGAAAAATGGAAAAATCAGTCTGATGGGACTCACTTTGGGGACCACTGATGTTGGCAGCAATTACATTTCCCTGAAAACATATCTCGCAAAACAAATTAGTCGTGACAGGGTTACACAGAAGACATATAAGCAGCTTTCTCCTCTGGCATCCACGCTGGACTCTTTTCAACAGATGAAACATTCTTTTACTTTGGTTATACATGAGGAAGGATACAAAAATATACTATTTTCACAGTTTTTTGATCTGAACAAAAATGTATTAAGCTCATGTTAACTTCTCAGTTAGTTGATTAGTTACCTGCTTTTTCACATTCATTTTACAGAATTGACCTGCACCTTCACTGCAATTCAAATATTTTGCCTATATTTGTTTCTAAATACACAAACTCTACAAGCATAAAAAAAATTAAAAAAATCAGAAAGAGAGAGCGGGGCTTTAATTTCCAGGAAAGAAGAAATGGCAAGGATCCAAAGTGAATGAAGAAGGAGTAGGTGAGTGTTGTGGTCGGCACAGTTTGTGAAAGGAGATACAACAGTGTGTCTGATGAGAGAATCCAAGGTACAGAAGATTGGGGTTTATGACACAGAGGCCGGTATTAAACCGAGGTCTGGGGTCACACACGTATTGAACCATGGCAATGTATTGATCTTTTGCCTGTTTGTACTCCGCCGTTTGACACAAATGCAGAGTTAGTAATGGTGATGGAGAGGATAGATACTTATTAGATTAAAGGCCTGATCCCAATTACTTGGTTCTGGGACTGTGTGGTCAAACAAACAGATGGTGGTCGTGATTCCTCGGCATGGGAAGACGTAAAAAAAACAAAAAAAAAACAAAACAGAATCTTCTATTTACAATTTTTCATCCAATGAATTGATTAAACTTGTCTTCAGAAAAAATTCCCCGTGTTCTAAGTCTTACATCATTAGTATGGAAAGAATGAAATATATTCCTCTTTTTAAGATTTTAAATGATACAACACGTAGTGCTGACCATAAATTTGATTGGTCAACTGCACATATGGAACGTGCTCAAATCAGCATAACAGCACACTGTCCTCATCACCAGAAAATATTAAATTATTACATTATCCTTTTTCGATGAATTTTGACTTTTGATTTTACAATGTTCTGGAGAACTGTTCAGCTGTGCCGGTAATCGGGTGACCCGGTGCTCCTGTCCTAAAAATAATTGTGTCCATGGATATGTATTTTCAGCAGATATCTTATTTTGTGTTTCTATGTGTTGCATTTACTCAGTTTAAGAAATCCCACCATCTCTAGAAAACAATCAAATGGACTGGAAATCCTCTCTGTTGCTAGGGTCGTTACTAAGGGTCATTACTACTACTTCCTGGAGTAGTAAACATTGCATTAAGTCTGCTGATTAGTAACAGAAGGTTTTACATTTTGAGAGCTCACAATATTAATAAATACACACTTTATTTGATTGTAGTTTTATTGGACAAATCTTTATACTTTGCATAAGTAGTACAAATTTTAAAACCAACAAATTCCAAACCCTCTTTCATTTACTTCTGTTAAAATATGAATTTGTTGTTCAGGGCGGATTTATTGCTTATGAAAAGTGAACGAATTTCAGTTAACAGTTTGCAAAGAACCCCATCTGATCATACCACATGCGGCGCATTAGATAAAAGGCTTTACATTGCCCAACCCCTGTTGTATTTATTCTTTGAACGTACAGGGGTTTGTATGCACTGGCAGTCTGTCTCCTCTGATCAGTCAGCTGAATGTGCGGGGATACAGCAGGAACACTGGATGCTACGGAGTCCATGCAGAGTAGAACAAACACTATCAGCTCTGCACCCTGAGCATATTCTCTGCTCAGCAACATCAAGCTTGCAGGAAAGCTCAAAGAAACACTTCCTCTCTCGAAGTTTCTGCTTGTTGCCTTTCATACTGAAGATGGATGAGCGGACAGATGGCAACAGTAATATCACAGCTGAATGACTGTCATTACATGTGTTCAGTGTATTTGCCCTCGTCCGACTACTTCTGTTTCATAGCGGGACTTACATTTTTTTCCCCCCCGTTCTTCATTTCATTCAGATTGGTTCTGGCAGACCTTGCCAGATTTTTGCTGTCTGTGTTTGGCACATCACATGACAATCAAACTGTGGCTGTACTGTATGCTGTTTGTTTTGGTTTTATGAAGTTTGAGTTTCTTTCTTCACGTGTGGTGGTTGTCACTGCTCACGCTAACGAGAGTATCTCCTTACTAGATGTCAGATTTATTCCAAGCTTCCCGCCACACATCACATTTTTGGTCTTGAGTTTGGTTCTCCTTTAAACTGCTTGTTATGTCAATGATTTTGGTGGACTGCTGTCAGTAATTTAAAAGGCTTTTAAAAGAAGTGAAACAGTTTGTCAATCGATAGAAAATCAAAATCATCTTGTTCCTGATTCCTTCGATGTGAGAATTTGCTGTTTTTCCTGGTGTGAATGTAATATCTGCATTTTTAATTATCAGTTGGACAAAGACATTTGAAAAGTCTCTGAACTTATCAAAAGCATTTTTTTTCTCAGTTTTTGTCATTTCATACTTCAATCAACTGACAAAAAACAGATTAATCGACACAGAAAGTAAGTGGTAGCTGCTTCGCTGAAATCAAAATGTATTGAACTGACGGTATCTATTGTTTACTAACGTCTATCAACAACTTGACTGGGAATCTTAAAGCATTCATCATGTATCCTTTTTAAATGTTAACTGTGTTTTCTGACACACTTGCCAACAACATAGTGCACGGTCCAACTCAGCTTCATAATCGGACCATTTCCGAAAGCACGCTGTGTTTCCCACCGAGTCTTCAACCTCTGAAGAGACAAAAGCTTCTTACAAGCATCTTTGATCTTTACAGCACCCCAAGTCTTCCTGATGAACCCACAGGAAACTCTTCATTTTTGCAGTGTTTGGGAGGTTCAATGCTTGGATGGATGATGAGCCCGTATTGTGTTAGCGGTCCAGCAGGGAGGATTAAAAGTGTATAGGCTCCACAGGGATTAGTGAGAGGCAAGGAGCAGGGACTGTGAGTGGCCCATTAAAATAGCAGGGATGGAGGACAAGGTTATCCATCTTATTCGTGTAATAAAGGCGCAATTGATCTGTTCCAATTACAATGAGAGCCAAAGAACATGAGGTATCCAGGTTTGTTTTGGTTAACACATCCCCGTGTCTAGCAGGAATGGGATTTGGCCGTGACTAGCAGTCGTGCTCAAACCCTCTCCACCTCTCTCCTCCTCCGGTACCTTGAATGTCCTCCATGTGTTCATATATACTGCTTTGATTATTTATTTTTTACCTTTGCATGCAGCACATTACTGTACATTGAAGTCGTGTCTGATCATGCTTCATTTCAGTAAAGCCTGTGGTAATTCTGCAGCGTTATGGGAGCACAGCAGAAATATTAATTCTGAGTCTCTATACGTGCTTTTGGCACTTAAGAAACAGCAGATTTCACAGATTTTCAACACTCATCTAGTTTTAGACACAGAAACACAAACATTTACTCTTCTGATTAAATGAAAAAAGGACCAAACAAAAAATTTGCACTTTCAATAATTCACATGCTGTCACACGATCAGTGTGGATTAACACATGTTTGAAATATTGTACATCCAAGCTGTTACTGCCAGTCTGTGAAACATTTAACAAATTTATTTTCTGTGAAAATTTGAAATGCAATCTTTCATACAATCCTGATCACAATTTCACAAAGTTCACGTTGACAGATTTGGATGCCTTCCTTTGTCCAAAAACAATCTGAAACCAACAGATCTGGAGCTGTAATTTACGATTTTCAGGGATAAAAGGTGAACAACAAAAAAACATTAAACTGTTTAAAAATAATTTAAATATTTGCAGTTAAATGATCTGTTAATTGTATAATCAACTGATTAATGACTTGTGTCTGCTCTACTTTATTATTCCTGCCTCGTCATACACGGGCATATTTTCAAATACAGCAATAACACATCAATACCATACAAGTCCACCGACCCAACACAGAACAAACCATATGTCCTTGGGGAATGCATTCATACCGAGATACATAGAGCACATTCATGTCATTCATTATTAGTTTGACCGATTCTCGTGGCACTTCAGAATCAAAACCTCAAACCACAACAACACTCAGAGCTCTACCTAAAGACAAGTACAAAGACAGCAGCACAGCTAAAGCTACATCCAAAACGTAAACCTTTTACATTGTTAATAGTATTGATCTGCTGCCAAATCTCATGCAGATCAGCACAGAGGCTTAGCTTTATGTTGATTTTTCCTTCATGTTAACAAATACTGCAAGCATGTCCGCATCAGACTAGTAAACCCTAAAAGTAATGCCCTTTTCAGATGGCCAAATCTCCGTCTGAATCAATTTCAAAAGAAGACTGTAGGAGGAAGCCAGCTTTGAATATTTACTTGGTCAGAGAACAGAGTCCTTTTTTTTTTTTTCTTTCCCCCCGAGCTGTCTGAAAAAGAACAATAAGATATTCTTTATATAATGCTCACAACCCAACACCGAATCCCTGCTGACACAAGTAGACTGCAAAAGTCTTAGTGTCTGCAAGGCGCTCCCACCGGGCACTTCTACAGTGGTAACAGTTCTGCACCTCTGACTCTGTAGCACCGGGTCAAAATTTTAACTAAGTGGTTTAGCTGTGCAAAAGGATTTAATCGTGTTCACTTGTGCTTCAGTTAAGTTCAACATGACCTCAGTGGAAAAAGTCATGCCTTAAATGGTTTGATTTACTTTTTTTTGTTGTTTTGTTGGAATACTGCTGTGATTTTTATCCAAAAAAAGGGCACAACATTTCTGTTACAGTTATTAAACAAGAGTTCAGGAAGCCATGACATATCAGGAAGCTTGTAATTTGAAGTGCAAATTGTGATTTGTGTTCCCAGGAGGTGCGAGCTCATGCTGGAAATATTACATGAGGAGCAGGCGCATAACCATAATATGAGAGTAACACTTTTCCAACTATAAACTAAAGGATTGTGTTTGTCTTTTTGTATTTTACATACTGTATCTAACAACCTTCTCTACACGGATAAAGGTAAAATTGCCAAATGCAAATTACGCACACACACTGTTGTTTCATGTCAAACTGCCCTCATGACACGCAGTATTGTGTAGAGCTGCTTACTTCCACCTTCCACCTCCCTTTCTTTGCTAAAATCACAGAATTATAACCTTTGTCATAATAAGATGAAAGACTTGTAAAAACACGCTGGAGGTAAATAACGAAGCTTTTTATGATGCAACCCTTGAAAGTGAAATATGAGCTTTGTGGGAAGCAGAGGTGAAAGATGTGCTAATATTTCTTGGTTTTGTGTAAAAAGCCACCCCGTAATTTGAGAGTTACTGACATTGTCCTTTTTCCTCTTTCTCCCTTTTTATTCTTCTTTTCTCTTCCCTTAGTTGTTCTACTCGCATGCTGAGCTCGTGTGTGATAGTGTTTATAGTCTGTCTGCTATAGGACCGAAGCTTCAGGGCAGATTTGAAACAGACATTTACATTAATCAAATAACAGTTCAGCTCATCGAGTTAAAAAAGTGACCTGTTTCATCTAATAGTAGCATACGTCATAAAAAATGAAATATTGTGACTACAATGTCTTCTTCAATGTCTTCCAGGAACGTCCTATACAACTACCCAGAAACTATTTGTAAAACTAACCATCAGAAATGAGCTTCTTCGTTCTCTGTTTTAAGAGTTGTATTTCTGTTCTGTAGACTGAGATGTGGAAGAAATGCTCGCTGACTGTCTGTATTAATGCTGCACCCGAATCAAGATTCTCCAACTCGTCGTTAGTTCGAGCAAATAGTTGATGAGCCATCATTAATTCAAGCCAACGGTCTTCTAGTTGATGCAAATTCAATTGTTAAAATATATATATTTTGGAGCGTCAGAAAATGGTTTGAATTTCAGGGCTGAGAAATAATGGTACAAGTAACATTATTAACACTGTGCCAGATTAAAAAGAAATTCTAAACCATACAAATTAGCCCTTAAAAAGTCCCTCTCCTGGAATTGATTAAACTCATAGAAATGATATATTTAAAAATATTGCCTTAAAGTGGCTGAGCTGTAACTCCACACCTATGCCGTCATTCACTTCATACATATCTATGAATTTAACTACTTTTAAAAACTTCAAGCATCAAAATTAGTCTGTCTTACATTCACGAGAAATAAATGCCACATTTGATAGCTGAAGCTCTCATCATTAGTGTACCAGAACCTATAAAAAAAAAAAAGAGTTCGTGACTTAATTCAAATCTAAGGAGAATTCTCTGTTTAGAAATTCAAGTACGAGATAAAACATTTGAGCAGAGAGTTTGAAAGGTGGCCTTAAATGAATGTAACCAATGTCCAGTCTGCATTAATAAATGATTCATGTTTCTATAAGAAATATGAGTCACCTGTGAGTTTCCTGATATACAAATTAGGCAAAAGTATTTCAGTACTTTTATACTTAATTGTTCTGTTACATTTTTCCTTTGCTTCTTTTTGCTAAATGGAGGCGAAAGTGTTGTTTGGACGCCACCACATTTTTCTACGTTCCCTTTCATATCGCATTGCTATTCCTTGTGATTCAGTTTTTATCATCAATGCAAACATGACTAGGAAGGCACTAAAAAATGTATGCACATAGCAGACAGTTGAACTGTGCAGACAGATGCATAACAGGATGACTTAGCTACTTTGCATTATATAGTAATGTAAAATAACAACGATTATAATCACATTATGTCAAGTTGACGAGTTCAGCCACCAATGAGAATGTCCCTCACTCCTTGTATCCAAATATTAACTAAGATTTAAAATAGTAATTAACAGTACATTTATCTGTTGGATGGGACTTATTTCAAATTATTATTTGTCTATTTTTAACTATTTGTGTGTTTTTGAGAGCTACTCTCAGGAGGTGATATGAATGCACTGATGTTACTTGGTACAGCAGTTTTGCATATTTTCCCATAACATTAAAGTACAGCAACGGGAGTGTTATTTGAATTATTCTTAACTGTATCATTGCTCCTTACAGCTCACTGTCAGACTGCTACCCATGTGAGCGGTTGTTAAACATATTTATCCGAGGCTTAACGTACGGCCGTCAGAGACTAACAGCGGTGAGCCATTGTAAAGAAGAAGAAAAGAGGGTCTTTATATATTTAAATAATCCAGAATGCTCCTTTGAGTGTCTGCCCCCAAAACAAGGTAAACAAAAAAACAATCAAGGTAACTCTCACTCAAGGTGACTCCGCTCTCTTCCAATGACAGATTCCACCATTTGTTGTAAAAGACAGAATAAGCTGTCACAAGTGCCACTTCAAACTCCCAGAAGAATAGTGTTTAAGTCACTCCAAGGTGGCCGCGGTATTTACATATTTTTTATGCTCACCCAACCATTTAATGACTCAGCACCCCAGGGATGGAGGTAGTAATCCCTGGAAGAGACCCCTCCCATATAAATCATTTATTTTCCATACAATGCATGTAAGTGATCATTAACAGCTTTTAATTAGTGTGGTAGACGTGTGTGTATATAAAATGGCTCCACCTGTTTTTTTTTTGGTTTTGTAGTTCGCAGCTTGATCTACACTTGTAAATGTTGTACCCGACACCACCCACTCGCAACCGTACAGTTTTACAGTTTAATGAACCAGGCAAAATTATGCGCCGACTATTTTCATTAAGACTTTATACGTCTGTCTTCCACTCCTGCAACTTATTATTTCGAACAAGTGTTTCGAGTGTGAAGCCTAATCAGCGGTGCAGCTCCTGGCATGGCATTAGCGACGTCACGTTCCCACGTGGATTCACAATGAAATGCCGGCTCATTGGATTTCATTTCTTTTATTACAATGTCTTTTCTCTCAAGCTTTTGTTTGAGCCATTCACTAATTAAAGAGCTTGTACCAGAGTAAGTCGGTATTCCCAACACTACCATTTCAATTTATATTATTTGGTATGAACTCCCGCCACATCTACTTGTGAAAAAAATAAAAAATAAATAAATTGGTACACGCCCAACCATTGAGCACATAAAACACTTAACCCCATATCGCAGCTCCAGAGAAGTGTTTGTCTGTATGTGAACAGAAGATGAGAGGGGGCAAAATAACTCCAGTCTCTGTGGGTGGAAAGGCATATTTGTTATGATAATAATTCACAGCACATCACTTATCCACGAGAGCTGTGTGTAGGGCTCCCTTGGTAATGGTATTTCCTCGATGTGGTGAATTATTCCTCTGAAAAATTTGCTTGGTTTTCATATGTTAACATCAAGCTCAGACATGTGTTATTAACCTCCCTAATATTGCTCTGTGTGCTTGTTGTTAATATTGCATTAGATATTTATTTTCTTATTCCTATTCCCCGTGCCAGTGGCTTTGAATTTGACCATTCATGGAGATGCTACGGCAGCTGCTCTCTTAAGTTTCAGCACAGTCTCTGTGGCTAAAGTGCAAAATAATAATTAGCAGATGGGACCAACAGAAAAATCACAAAATTAAATTTGTGGGGGGTCTAAAAAATATGCTTACAAGTTACTTTTGAGTTATGTGCCCAAGGCACATGGTTTATCTTTATGTAGCTTTCGCAACAATAACACAATAGTAACATATTGTAATCAAAGTACTGATGGCATTTGAATACAATTGATTGTATTAACAATAAAGTGTAATTTACAAGGCATCCACTGTGAGGAGCTATCACTTAGCACGACATACACGTTCAATGCTGCTAAGTTTATGGGCTAACATCTGTTATCCGCTCAAAATCTAATGTGCCTTTAAAATGTCCCAAAGAAAGCCAACTGAACTTGGTTTAACTGGCAAAAAGTTAAAGGGCAGCACATAAAATACCAACGACAGTGAACATGCAGCTAATGACGACCGTGTTAGTGTTATACTGCCGACACCAGGTTTGATGTGAAAAAAGGGAAAGCTAGGATGTTTTGTCTGAGAAAGCTGTAGGTTTGCTGCTTTTTGTGATGAATGGACATGGAAGTAAAAAAAACCAAAACACTTCCAAATCTAAAGCGACAGGACCGCATACTTTACTGTTCAAAATGGGCCAACTATTGAGGAGTTTGATTCTAGGCTTCTTTTTTTTTTTTGACCACCTAGATTTAAGCCGACTGTCGCTTCACACTCCCACTTCACAAGCTCCCGGACATAAACCAGCCCAGTCGACTGAACCAAGGCGCCTCTGCGTTATTCTTTCTGCAGGCAAGACCTTGTGTGTTACATATAGAAAGTCTTGGTTTACACAGGTTCTCAGTATGTGTGGTAGCAGGCCTGAACAAGATATTATTTTATTACAAGCTATGGAAACAAGAAAAACAAACCTTTAAAGCATGTGTGCAGAAATATGAAAACGCCACAGGTTTGAAATATAATTCGCAGCGTTAACAAATGTGGCTACAAGAATTATCACGCAAAACAAGTAGCAAATAACCACTCAAGTTTCTGCTGTGTGGTAATTAAGTCGTACTTTAGATCTTTTTGTGCTGCATTTGTGCTGCATATTCAAAAATAGCTAAAATTGTGAATTAATTCAAGATTAAAGTCCTTCATTTATCTTGGGGAATGTTTTTTTTTTTTTTTTTTTTTTACACTGTCCTTGTAGCACAACAAAGAAATGGGGAGACCAGTAAAACAGCACTTGTTCTTGTGCAGCTACTTTGATCCAGAGGCTGCAACCTTCGTGAAACAGAATCCACACTGGCACAGCAAACTCTGAGCTTCTTACCAGGGCTGGGGAATATCTATCAAACTGGCATATAATGGAAATCTAAAGTGAACCTAAACTACTGGGTTTTGTACTTTTCAAGGCAAAAAGGACGTATTTAATATTGAAATGATATCGGTGGGAAAGCCCTTTAAACTACTGAACTTGGGGTGAAGCATGTGCAACACTTACTGTCAAGCCTTTCGGTGGTAAAAAAAAAGGAGCTATTTGCCTAAAACGTTACAAATGATCAATCGTATGTTAAAAGCCGTCATTTACAACAAAAATTGATTTTAAAATGGGGAAAAGATGGATGATTTAACAGTTTTTGTTGTTGTTGTTGTTGCAACCATTCTCAAGGCTCTCTGCTTTAGAAAACCACTAAAGGATATTTACAATTGAGTCGGTGCATCTTCTTAATCACACATAACAGCAAGTGTTATGCAACGGCTCCAATTGAGATCAGTCCGTCTTGTCTTTGCACTCATTGGCTTCATTAGTTGATGCCAAAAACTGGAGGCCGAGCCCAAATTGCTTATCGACTGGGCTTTTAACTAAATGTTACAACTGTGTATGGCATGGATGTCCTCCAAGTATCTTTAACAACCATCTGCAGTAATAGGACTTAGCTCATTCAGTAAATCACAAGCAGCATTCTTCAAATTATTATTACACTGACAATGAAAGTAATGGTATTGCCTTTAAGATTATTATTCCTATCTGCTCTTTGTCTTTTCTCTTCTCTTGCCCGGGCCTTAATTGTCGTATCAATTAGAGATGACAATTTTCAATTAGAATTTTATGAGAGCGAGGACACTGAATAGAAATTAGGTTGCTCATCCAGAGTATGTTCAGAAACCGGGATGGATAAACTGCATCATTTCATTACGGCTGGCTTCTTCCTCTTTATGTCAGCAGAATACGTTGCACTTCAACGAGTATAACAGTCACGTGTGTTGCTGATGAAATAATGGAGCTGGAATAAGGGACTCCATTAGGATAAGAATACAACGACAAATGTTTTTACTCAAATTATTACATGTTACATGTTACAACACGGGGTTTATAATGTTTACATTTTCCTCTGAAATTCAACCTTTCGACAGGTTTCTATTGAGTTGAGTCACGATTTAAAATTTAGGGGCTCAGCTGACAAAGATCCAGATTTGTAATTGAACGGGCTTCCTTGATGTGGCAGAGGGTGATCTGATCCGTCAGTAGCTTTGATGTGGGAAACAATTTCATTTGTTCGTTTTTGCAGCAGAACGACACGTTTGAGGGGAGTTTTAGGGTTTCCTTCAAACTCCTTGCACGTCAGTCTATATCTCTGAAAGAGCCCGACCTCGTACCACGACGAGAACATTGTTTGACTGTCGAACGGAGCTGTAATTACGTTTATTACAACCTGTAGTGGCTGTAGTCAGGAGACGCAGTATAGAGAGAGACGAAGTCCGCGTAGAGAGGAGGTTTGGGGGGGTTGGATGTATCAAAGGCAGGACTTTCACGCGAGACACAACTGTTTACGTCTCGTGTGAAAAACCAAGTCAACGATGATTTATTTTAACTTGCCTTATGTGTTTAATGTAAATCATTTATGTAACGTAAGATACGTCAAGTATATAACGTAACTTATCAAACAAACGTAGCTATTTTAACCCAAACCTTGATCCTTTCCTAAACCTAACCAAACTATGTCCATTTCATAACATATTTCTTATTGTTGCCATGACGACGAAGGTCTGTTATGTCTGGTGGTACCTATTCTGTCGTTTACATGTAACGGCGTGTCGGTCCCCTAGAGGGCGCCTAAAATGCTGCCAAATGGCTTTTTTGGAGTCAGTGGAACTGTATCTGTTGTCATGTTTCAGTATGAGATTGTTCTGAAAGTAATTCTTTACAAGAGGAGAGCTGGATGTCCGGGTTGTATTTATTCTGTTTGAGAGAGTTTGATACAAACACACAAAAACCTAGCCAGTCTGAATTGTGCTATAGAGATAAAAATAAAGATAATTAGTCTCAAACTGTTTTAACCTTACCTCCCTCTTTGTGGGAAATATCAAAGTCTTGTGCAATTTACATGCAGCCTTTGGCATTTAGAGAGCATAAATATTTTTTTTTATTCTTTGGAGAAATAAAAAAGAAAGGTTGCAAAAGTACGATTACGTAAAGGGAAAGATCAGAGTGGAGAACAATCTGCCTTGTCGCAAAATAGACCTGGACAAAATAGAAAGAGTGGCGGACACATGGGTAAAAGTTCATGTCTGAGGCCAACAAAGTCCCATTCAAACTACATGCCTTGTTTTCATGCTAAAATACAACACTTAAAGCAACACAATCACAATAAAGACATATCCCAGCCTTTTAATATTATTTGGTCAGTTAAATGTTTGCAAAGACCCAGCAAAGTAAGACCCGACCTAATCAGACATTCAGAACGGATCCTGTTGGGGTCAGGTCATATTTGTGGAGGATAAGTCTGCCTGAATTTTTTACATGTCTGATTGAAAGTAAAATCCAGCAGGAAGTTTCTTCACTGCTGCAGATGCCTGCAGTCGACCATTAAACAGGTGATTCAGGCAGGTGCATCTGAATGTTTTCATTATTTTACTGCATTTATAAAAGACTTTTCAGCATGAACAGTACTAAGAACTAATTAAGCAGACCCTTTCTTTTTGACAGTACATGGTAAAATGTGTGGTTTTTCTGGGGCACTCATACATTCAGCTACAGCGACAGCTGATGCTGCACACCTTGCTGAGCACTGTGGGACTTTATAGCATCTGGACATGTCTGTGTATGTGTTTGCCTCTTAAAAAAAAAAAAGTAAAAAAATAAAAGAAAGTACAGCAAGGCATCTTTTTTCTACTTCGGTTGACAGCCCTCCTGCATATTACTCACAAAATTCCTCCTGACATAAGCACACATTAAATGATCACAGGGGGAAGTGATATTATTTGCTATATTGCTCATTTTCTACACTATTAATCATTAGTGACATGAAAGAAAGGTGATTTTAAATGTATTTTACACCATTTAATGAAAACACTGCAAGATAACAGTAAAGGGAAACACCTCTCTGAACAACTTGAGATTTCTAAAATGTGTATTTTAATCACACATTTTTAAACACTTTTAAGGCTCCCACTTTTTGAGAGTGTTTTTAAGAAGCGGTCACAGAATATTAAGCCTCTTGATAACAATCCCATCCACTCACTCGCAACCCAACGTGGAAATTATGTCTGTTTTAAGAAGAATATCAGGTTGGAATCTGCAGCTGTTATCATCAAACTTATTAAAAGGTTTGTTCTATTAAAAACACTAATCTCGTTAGTGGGTGATCAAAGACAGTCATATTGCCTTTGCTTCATTACTGTTCTTAGAAGAAAGCAGATCAATGGCATCCGCAGATGAAAACATGCAGTTGCCTGGAAGTCCAAAGCTGCCTGCCAAAGTTGTGTTTCATATTTTGCAAAATGTCTTTTGAGAGGTGTCCTTGTTAAAAGAACAATAAAACTATAAAAAAAATGTTTCGGTGTCAGTTTAACTTCACGAAGCACAAGCATTGACGGCAAACACAAAATCACTGAAACAAAAGTTTTGGTATATTTTCCTAATTTCATTTGCACGTTCTGAAAATAACTTTTAATTAGACGTTTCATAATTGCAATAATTATCACGTGTCAGGGTTTACTGGGGGGGTTGATAGGTTGTTTGGTTTGTAGCACCTTTGGCCATGTGCACCACTTATGAAAATTACAATGTGCAGGTCTTCAGGAAAGAAGAGAGAGCTCACTAGAAAAACAGATTTGGACTGCAGGTCCATGTTTGTGTAGGGCCTAAGGGAACATGAGATAATTTCAGGTTCGGATGCAACTCAACGATATTTTTGTTTCCCTTATCAATTTATCTACACTTTTTTTTAAAAATATTGATCAATGTAACTTTTGGTGTACAAAATGCACTAATCCGATTTTTAAAACCAGAAATTTCAATCAACTGTGACACAAGAAAAAAGAAAACCTGCAATTTGTCCAAACTGAAGAGCACAAACAAGGCAATAATATATCATATTACATGAATAATGACTGAACTGATTAAGATAGAAGTGCAGATTAATTTCCTGTAAATCAACTGATAAATCCAGATAGATCAGTCATATAGAAGCCTGGAAATACTCGACAGTGCACTGCCAGTCTTATGTCTTTGATGTTATCAATTGTTTGGGATGATCTCTGGTTTATGGGTGACCTCCAAGTACGAGTGAGTCATTTCTGCTACAAATTGAGACATCTTTGGTGTTGTACAGCTACGTCTGCTCATTGTCAAAAGTGGTATTCCATGTTTATCCGAGTTTTCAGAAAGGTAAAGCTTCGTATGTGGACTGCTGGAAATGACTATTACTATTTCGAGCGATGGTGGAGCAATTTATGATCTGTCCACAATGACTGGCAGCGCCCGATTATTCTAAAGAATTGCATCAATTTTTTTTCTCCATATTTCCGAGCCACAAAAACAAAAAGAAGAGCTTTAACTTGGCTTTACAGTGTATCTCTGGTGGGTATGAATTTCACGCCGCAGAGTAAATTAAATTGTCTCTCCAACATAAGTCATTCAAATTACTGTTTTTCATTTAGGAAATAAACTATTTTCTTATCCTCTATGGCGATAGGTGGCTATGTATGTCATCAGCTAAAAGATTGTGTGTGGATGAAGACGAGGGGACAAGCGAGGCCTCTGGCATGTGTTTTTGAACAGTGAAAATAATTGAATTGTGTAAAGGAGAATGTAATTGTTTCTGGAGAGAATAAAAAAAAAAAAGAAGCAGCAAGGCGGCAGCAGTCCACCGCTGTATGCATTGTAACTTAGCGAGACAAAAACAAATTGCCTGCAGGCTTTGAACAAAAAAAAAATACAAATTAATAGTGGGAGCAAACTGCCCTCAAAGTAGCTTAATAAAGATTCAACAGATACAAGAATTATTACTTGAGTTGTCGCTGAATAGTACGAGCTCTACGCATATGATAATGGCACATAATAGTGGAAAGGCAAAGAAAGAAGTCCACAGGTTAAGTGCCTTTAACAGCCAATGTAAGACTTTAACAGCTAGCTGTCGAATAAATTCATTAAAGACTAGATGCAGACTCCATCACAAACACATAGTCGTAAAAAAAAAATCTATTCCAGGGTAGAGCACATATTTCCTCATCCTGCAGGGGAAAGATGGAACTACAAGCCCTTCTATTGAACTCTTTTTCTCTAACAGTATGAAGTGAACTAACTGAAACAAGTGAGCTCAACCTGAAAGCCAATTCAATATTGTAGTTTAATTGAAGATGTGAAACAGATTTATCTGATATTAGATTAGAAAGTACTGCCCTCAGGTGGAAGGATCAATTACTACAAAAGATTGAATTGTCTCATAGTCTCTTTGCTCGGTGCATAATTAGATAGTTGCAGTGTGGGGAAGTGTGGGGCGTACACACACACACATACACACTTTTTCACCTGCTATTTCACACACACACACACACACACACACACACACAGAGAGAGAGAGAGAGAGGGGGAGTAGAAGACAGGCAGATGTACAATACACGGAGGCACAAACACATCGACATACACTAGAAAACATTCCTGCATTTGTACGTACATGTATTTGAAGTATTTGTGGTTTGATTTTTATACAGTGGAGACCAGAAAATCTTTAAGTAGTGACTACAGCACAGAACAGAATAGGCAAACACAGCACAACAGAATGAAACTCCAAAAGCCCAGAGAATAATTTTTTATTAAGTGATGCAGACAGATCAACCTCCTCCGGTGATATCCAGACTCACAATAAAATATAAAAGAAAAAATGTTTGACAAACACTGTATTAATACTTTTTGTTTGCATCATTTCCTCTCTGTCCGTCTGTAATGACGCAGATCCCTTGACAAGCTCACGTCAATAAGAGAATGACGAGCCAGTGCACTCGGTGACCTTTTCTCGAAGTCAGAAATATGTTTTACACTCTTCTGTTATTTCTAATTAATTTATGGCCGCATTGACTCCAGCGCGGATCAAAGAGAACGCCTACAGTTCAAACTGGCTAGTGCCTATGTTTTAGCCGGCGGTATAAAACCGTTAGACACTCACAACTCTTAGTCACTTTACACAATTCAAATTCATTAAGCCTCCGCTTGATGATGGATTTTGAAAAGTGGTCAAAACAGATGTCTGGGAAACAATACGCCACCTTTACAATGTGCTAATGAGAAGAAGTAACGCTGGCAGTCTTTCAAAGGGGTTGCCATAGTGATGACGGTACAGCGTTGGGAGTCATGACCACGCAAGCCTGAATCCAAACCCGGTTGCGTCGCGAAACGGCCTGCGGTCCAGCGTGCGAGTAACATCACGGTCAAAGAGAAGGACCCGGCGTTGGTCATTAGCTGGAGCGCAGCGCGGCGAGCAGCAGGACATCTATTCACAGAGACTGTGATGTAATGTCGAACACAGTAAAAACTAATGGTTGGAGGAAATGCGGTGTCAGCATAACAATGATCCTGTGTGATAATTCTAGTTTTATGAGTTCTCTAACAGTGTTTTATGGGTTTAAACCCTCTCTGATCCAAATGCATCCTCAGCTGAATAACCCCTACATGCCAAAATATACAAAAATAATGTTGGCTCTGTCCCTTTATGTAAAGATGTTATTCAATATTGTTGCTGTCATGGCATCCATCTGTATACACCATCTATGGTCTGTCTACTGAAGTTGGACCCCCCGGTGCACTTTGTTTTCTTTTTAACTATAAAACCAAATTTCTGTACACAACAACAATGGCGACAGCTGGCGCATGAAAAGCATTCGAAAATGTACAAATTTAAAAAATGCATGACATCAATGAGACAACAACTTTTGTGAAACGAGACTGAAACGTCTTGTATTTTTGTGTTTTAACAATAAACTAACTGAAATCCAAATGGCTAAAATTTGACTAAAATGTGCACATGTTCCGGTCAAAACACTGAAAGTCCATCAAATAATACATGACAAATCAAAACATGGTGCCAAAATTACCACTGATTTGTAAGCTGATCACGAGAGGGGAATTGGCATAGGATTTAATTCAACAGGGAAAGATACAGAACGACTGAGGGAAGACGTCAGTGCCATCAGTGAGTGGTCGGCGATCTTTCCAAACACAACACCCCGACACAACGTTAGATGAATGTTTCCGGGGGACAAATGGGGAACTGATGCTACGATATTAGCAGACACTTCTCTCTCCATTTCAACACATTCGGACAGCCACACCAGTAGCTGGTGGAGCAGATGGTATTAAAGACTTGAAGGTGAAGAGAGAGAAAGAGGCTTTTGCTAGACTCTCTTGAAGCCCCGGAGGACACACCACAGGGCACTCCGGTCTTTCTCAATATGCAGCCAAACGTTTGGGGAAAACACTTGTTTAATGATCTGGGACAAGTCGGTGTGTCAAACACAATAGTCTGCTCTTTTGTCTCGGCTGAATTAAGTGTGAGAAAAGAGAAACCGTATCAAATATGAAAATGGTATAGGTTGTTCCCTTGTCCTCGGTGAAGGTATCGCTGAGACTAATTATGATCTGACGACGGTCCATTCTTTATCAATTCAAATCACAAATGAATACTGCGTGGGAGATAAACCGTTGGGGTTAAAGTAATGTAGTGCTAGTACAAGAAAATATCAAGGTAGTCCCACTGAAGTCAAAGATTTCACAAGTACTATTTATCCTTTCATCCCTCTGACTGGTCCCACTTCAGTCTGTCCTGTGCACAGACGCTGTGAGCATTACTGAGGCCGCTGCCAAGAGACCAGGATGTTTAGTGTGATTTTCGGTGTGCTTTGCCAGACGGATGAACCTTGAGAGGAGGTAACAGCGTTGCACCGAGTTACTGGGAAACGGGCAGCGCGGCATATTTGAGGTGAGAATTACCGCGTGAATGTACTCTAAGAAGGCTGCAGTTCGAGCTCTCCATTAGATTCATATTGGAGGCCTGCTGAGAATCGTCTGCAAGAGAAATGAAATGGTGCCAAAGTCTGCGTTAGCTCCCCACAGGGAGAGTAATTTTCAGTTGAAAGTGCAAGAAAAAGGGTCAATTTTAGATGGGTCAAAATTGATTAGAATAGGAAGCATGAGTTGCAGACAGTGTCGGGGCTAATAACTGCCCCGTGAGGGGTCATTTAGCTCGGTCTGGCGTGTCCGAACAGCAATACAACATATTTATAAAACAGTACAGAACGACTGCGTCATGCTTGATTGATTGCTCCATTCCTTCAAATGATACAGAAGCGCTGAAGAGTATTCTCTTTGTCAAGGACACGCACGCGATTATGCATCTGCGTAACAGCAATGCTAACACAAAGGATGCTATTGGACCATGTCTCCCCACGCAGCCTCCATGCAGAAAAGCAATATGTTTGGGCAATGAATATTTCATTTCAATCCAAAATCCAGACAATACGATTCTCCGGATGCACTAACAGCCACATACATTCTACCTTGATTTTTGCTCTGTCACCACTGAGACCTTATAAGTGCTCAATTTCATGCTTGATCGGGTATTGTACTTGTTTAAAAATCCAATGTTGGTGAGTGTGAAAGCAGAAAATTTTGCTTTTTGTTGGAGACTGGAAATGTTAATGAGTCCTAAAGTGTGTCCATTGAAAAGGTTAATGGCGATGTGAACTCTTCAGGGGTGACATTTTGGTAATACGGGTGCCTGAATCGAGATAAAAATAAATTGCTGACCTGTACATCATTAAGTTCTAAGACAGGATTGCGGTGTTCAGTAGATTCTGACGTTTATTTGATGTTTAGAACTCTCAAGAACAAAAACCTGAGAGTATCTGAGATGTGTTTGAGCTGAGATTTAACACAGCAAAAAGAGCTCATCCCTTTTTACGAATTTAACAGCTTTTGAAAAGCTGTAAAATTTTAGCATGAAAAATTACCAAAGTTGTTTAAATAATGCTCAATTAATAAATAAACCCAATGTGCTGGCACAGCTTCATTTTAATCTCATGTCAAACAAAAGGCAGTTGTTGCAGAGCTTTAGTGAGTGCAGGTAAACTGAGACGAGAATGTTTTCTCTATACAAACAAGCCGAACACTATGCAGTATTTATTATAAACCTCATTTAGAATATAATAAACCAATGTCAGAAGTTTAAAACCAGTTTCACAGTTCAGGATTCTCTTATTTTACAGCTTTAAGGGGCAGCTGTGTCAACTATGAAAGAAATCTTCTGAAGTTTTGAGCAATCGGTTTGTAGATGAATAATTATAGGGTATTACTGTGTAGGTGTGAAAGTCAGGCAATGCAAAAATAATTATGTTATTCGGCTACAGAAAAAGGTGCTTCTGGTTACTGAGTGTACGGTGCCTACTGGAGGATGCTGTAAATTCTTCCTGGTGTTCAGGCCATGCTGAAGGGTGTCACTTGGCTGTTGGTATGTTTTAGGCTGTCGACTAATATTTTTACATGAACTTGGAAATCTAGGATGAAATTATTGCTTATTTTTGCAGTCTTATGTTGATGTCTGGTTGGTGGACAGTGAAAGTTCTCTGCCTAAGCAAGATCTATAGCAACAATCCTTGTCTAACTTTTTCATTCATTTCTAAGTTCAACACATACTGTTTCCACAAGCAACATTCCCGCCTTTTCTCTTAGCATCGGAGAGCTACCGGTCCTTCGTAAATGTTGCATATACACTGTAGCGTTGCTGTAAAATAATTTTATGAAGCACCACTCTCCACTCGGACGCAGTTTAAAACCAGTTGCACAGTTCAGTATTCTGTCTTATTTTACAGCTTTAAGGGGCAGCTGTGTGAAATATCAGCTGCAGATGAGGTCGAGCACCAGCACCAATAGACAGAGGTTTCCAATTACCCAACAGTGGAGGCAGAAGGAATGGAGAAACAGGTGGCGCCTTTAATTGCTTTTTGCTACCCCAGAAGCATAGCATGAGAGGGAGCAGAGCAGTGGGAGGTCCTCTGGGAGATGAGACATTCACCAAAGTCTTTGTAATTGGTTTCAGTAAAACCTAATACTATAGGCAATAATTAGTGAAATAGATCACAGAAATATAAAAATCCTCTCCATGTTTGCTGGCCCTTTATCAATATTTGATTCTGGCCAATCAATGTCATTACTATTAACATGACACATGCTGCAACCACCCAAAACTGACTGTCATCACTGTATTGTGTTCGTTGGTTTACTCTTTAGAGACAACACATTTCAGACCTGTCGACACAAAAGTGATTTGAGGTTGTTGCTTTTTTTTTTTTTGTCATTACAGCAGCTGTTATTTCACTGAAGTGTTTTTTCGGGAGCTCACCTATGGCATTATTCAGGGATTGGTCGTGACTTTGAAGTTTTCAAAGAGTCAATACAATTTATTTTTTTTAAATGACAATCGTTTCCCCTCCATTGTACTGGCACCTGGTAGTATTGCCCTACTAATTTGCCAGTAAGTGGCAGTGATGCATTTCAAAGCTGTTTGCCAACCGCTGTTAATCAACAAAAGCAGGAGATTCGTTTGCTATGGTACACACGGCAGAAACATACAAAGATGACTACAACCTTCAAAACAAGGAGATCTCTGCAAGGTAAAGCTCGCAGATCAAAAGTCTCGCACAGACACGCACAGTCAATCGAGAGTAAAGATCCAAGCAGACGGTCTTTGGATGAAATGGTTTCCAGAGAACATCAAATAGTATTTTTGCTTGAAATGCCTTTCCTCATGCTGTATACTGTTTTTTGCAAAACATCCACTCAAATGGCTTCAGGCTACTTCATGGACACGAGATAGGAAGTAATAAAAAAATGTAGATGATAGCATTTATGTCTTTTTTTCTAATCAGTACAAACGCCTTAGTTATTTATTCTTTGCTCAGTTACCTTGCTTAATAACCTTTACTGCTTTCAAGTTGATGTCAAACTTTCTGTTGAAAATGATGCAACGCTCTTACTTATTTTCAGGCTGTGAACTCTCTGATTCTAAAGGAGCAAACAGCTGAACTTTGCTTTGCAGTGCGAAGAAAAAAAAAACAACAAAAAAAAAACTATCTGATCCTGGTCTCACTCTATCTCTTATAGTGAGGGGATAAGATCAAGCAAATGGCAGCTTGTTACACTACAACAGTTAAAAGCTCCGACTACAGAGCACACTCACTTTGTGGCAAACAAGTCGTGAGTAGAGCTCGTGTTTTGGAATCATGTAAGTGCTTCGTCTTCAAGGCTAGACAGGACTTATGGGAATCCTACAGCCATTTTCAATATCAAGGAGGTACGATTTGTGTGGATATGCTGATTTACAAGGTTGGGAAAAAAGGATGCATATTCATATGCTGAGTTCACAAAGAAAAATAAAGTGGCAAAACAGCAGTTCATATAACCTTTCCATTTTCTCATCAACAGCAGTAGCGGAAGCATATTTTGCATTAAAATAGGAATGTATATTATTGCATTTTGTTTGCTTTCATGTGTGTGCGCGCGTGCATGAAAGCACACACAAGCATGTGTGCGTTTATGTGTGTGTGTGTGTGTGTGTGTGTGTGTTTATCCATATTTCTCTGATCTGAGACTGCTGGCAGCGATTGCCCTGTTTTCCCATTTCCCCTCTGGCTAATCACTAGAGTCCCCGTAAATCCTTGGTATCACCACAGGATCAAGAGAAGACCTCCAAGCCCCAGGGAGCCTATTTCCTCTGAGAGCAGAACACAAACTGGAAAGCTCCTTGATATATTTGCTGGCCCACGGATGGTCAAGACTTCAGGGCTGAGAGATGCTCCCTGACATCACCCTGCTGCCGGTGAGTCTCCATTACGCGAATAACACAACTGACTTCGCAAACGGGAAAACGGAATCAGCTCTAAAAATAAAAATTTAAAAAAATGACGGCCGGAGATCCCGAGAAAGTATTCTAATGACGAAAGCAGAGCGGACTTCATCTGCATCAGTTGGAACAGGAAAAAGAAGGATGGAGAGATAGGGATCACATTGTAAATGTTCCACTCCAAACCTTTATTTTCCAGCTGCAGTGGCTGCGTTCCAGCTGGTGTGGTTACACAGAATAATTAGTTTGGTCGGAACAGCACCTCAGGGGGCTGGATTAGCTCTTGGAGGGCAGTTTCTCTGGCAGCCCAGTGTTCTGATGAGAGCCGAGATATACTGTCATGCACCCAAGCACTGAGAAGCTTTTGATGGTTTTAAAAGCCTTGAGCAAGTGACAATTACAGCCTGAATGGCAAACAGGGTCAAAGGGAATGAGATGCTCTGGACTCCCGACGCTGAAGGTCACTGGGGAAACGGCGGGGTTGTAAAAGCTGTGCATTACAATGTCGGATAATGGACAATGTCCAGAGTGGAGTTGCAAAAGGGCAAAGTAAACTAGGAACCCACTGTGTGTCCTATTTTAAAAAATGAAAAGCAGAAAACAAACAGAAAGTGATGGATGCAAAACAAGTGCCTTGAACCAGGTGGTCCTCTCTGATGACAAGCCTGATAGTATTTACAATATAATCACAAGGGAACAGATGCAACCCATAAGGCTACATTACAACCAGCGGAGATTAAAACTGAATGGTTGAATTACACCAACACCCCCATTGCCCCTCTCTCTGGTGCTGTTTTGTGGATGTAGGTCAGTTTAGTGAAGTAAAATATGATTGAAGTTTATAAGATTAACACACTTCCATAAATTACACACAAGCGGCAACCAGCAGTGACGTCACCCGTTGGTTTGTGAACGGCCGTTATGAAGTCTCGAGTTCGGGTTTTGGCCGGCGCCGCCTTGTTAGTTCGAATCGGTTTGGACCCGGTAGTGACCATATTCGGGCGAGCTGGGGGAGAGGTAGCGGTGGATCTGACTCGATCTGAATGGAAACCCATCGATACTACGTCCCGCCCACCGATAGCTGTAACCTGACTGCACCATAGGCCTGTCAATCAAACAGACACTCCCACAAAAAACACGGCTTTTTGAGGCATATTTTCTAATTAATCACGGGATTATTTTCAGATGGGCCGCCAGAAAACGAATAAGAGGGAGGAACTATAGCTAACAACACCAAGATAACTCATGGAGAAACTTTATTAACTTAGAATTTTATGAGACTAATTGAATGGGAGTCTGTAGAGCCAGAGGCTTTTGGGACCTCTAGTGGCACCCGGTGGCATTACAGTTTAAGGCACTTTCGCATCTGCCTCATCTTTCAGACCCGGAAGCTACGTCCACATTTCTATACAGTCTATGGTTACACATAATATAGCTTTTACTTGTGAGCCAGACATCAAATGTGTTCACTAAGAGGTGATTGAACAGTTAATATGCACACAAATTTCTAAATATTCCACAGTCAAATAGGAGATTTGTACATTTCAATTTGCAGCTGTTGTGCGTACAATATCCGCCTGGGACGACGATAACTACGCTAGATGACATAAAGAATAAACGGATGTTGCAGCAAGCACTTAACTTAACAAATGCACTTCTGAGATTGAGCTTCTTCCTCTTTCATTTTTTGCACATTTCCTCCTTCCAGATAAGTCCCTCCTCAAAGTCCTTTCAAATGAGGTATCAGCGCCTGTGTGTCGGCGTAGCTCATGTTTAACTCCAGTGTACAATTTTCACAACAAACAGTCATCAGAGGAAAACCAATATAGGACTGGAGAGCTGCGTTCAAGATATGAGATCAAACACATTTTTGCTCAAGAGGGAATTGTGCGTTGAGCGCTTCATTTCTCCTGGAGTGTGTGTATTTGCTTCCATGTCGGATGTGTCAGGTGTGCCTAGTCTGCTGAGAAGCACGCTCACCAGGCCAGAAAGCTATGAACGGACTTAAGATGTGAACTCCAACCACCTAAAGCATCTCCTACTGTTCTTAGAGTCTTGTGAGATGACGCCGAAACAATATTACAGATAACACAATGGAAGCAACATCCCACGCTGCGGAGGCAAAACCGCCGTTAAGATCATGAGGGAAAAGATCTATCTGTGAACAAAATTGAGTTTGTAATCTTCAGTATCTACACAGAGTCGCACATTTGATACTTGCCGCCTTTAATTTGCATTTCATATGTCCCATGAGGAAAAAAAGAAATGTTTAAATAAAATCATCACAGTGTTTTTTATTCTTTTAAATTTCCAAAGGATTTTGATGTGATATCAGTGTTGCAGCTATCAGCAGATCTTTTTAAAGACGTGACTGAAAAACAGCGCAGTCACAAAAAGGTCAAAAATACGGATAAAACACAGTTTAACAGTTTGTTATCCACTGGAAGTGACCCTAAAACGTCATCATCTGAACTGTGTGCTATCAGTATTCGCAGCCCCAGTTGCTTTTTTTTTTTTTTAATGTGTGGTTTGATAAATATTCTTCTTTAAATAGTCCTGCTTGTGACAGATACTTCTGACAGCTGTGGCACGAGGAATACTACATCACTCTTTCACCCGGCTTCCTGTATGGAAATTACACTTAAATGATTGTTTTGTTTTTCTCAACAGAGAGATGCTAGGAATGATTTCTGGTGGCAAACAGAATGAAGAGGGGTAAAAAGAGAAAATAAGTCGGCATGAAACGAAGCCCCGGGAGGAAATGAGACACAGGTCTGGAAGTCTTGACTCCTGACTGAAGAGATGCAGAACAGACAGAGACGAGGTGGGTGAAGTTTTGAAAGAGTGATCGCAAACAGACAGCTGAACATTGAAGTTTACTTGAGGACACTCTTGTGCATAATTTAGTTTTCACCAGATTTGCTCATCTTGACAGTCAGAAAGGAAACAACAACTCGGGAGCTCAAAAGAAATAAAAGTAACTTGGACTCAGATTTCCGTTTTTAATCAACTGTGATGTTTCGATTGACTGTTGGCTTGTGTCAAACTGATTATTCTAAGAAATGACTGGGTTTGTTTTGACTTCTACTTGTGCTCTGTACACTACATGTTCAGCAGGGGACATCAATTCTAGTTTCTGATAGATATGTCAGGGCCCCAGTAATACATTTGGACGGCGACAGATATGTGTACTCGGCCACCGAAAATAGTTTTTAATATTAGTAATAAAATGAGGTAAAGTATGGATTATGGAGGTTACAGAACTACCTGTTGGTGCAAGTTGTTAGCATTTAAGACACAAATAAATGTCTAGTGGAAATCAGTGCTGATGCTGCTAAGCTAAGTTAGTAGAAGACAAATGTAACAGGTCACAGGCTCATTAAAAAGGGTAAAACATCTTGTGTCGACATTTCTTGACGAATGTCTCAAATATATGTCAATCCAGAGGCTTGAAACCATGAATAAACAAATAAATCCAAAAAACGATTTATTCCTCTTTGGAAAGTGAGAAAAGTGTAAGCAATAGCTGCTGTGTAATTCTTAGAGTTTATAATTTTCTCACGCAAACAATTTGACAAGAACCAAAATTTGATTTGGGACTTTACCAAAGATGAAGACTGAAGTTTAGCTGAGGTAAAGGTTTCAAATGTTTTTAAAGTGTGAAAGTCATTGTAATGATGGAGCGCGTTGGCCTCTGTTTGGTCGTTTGTTTGTCAGGATCATTTATCTGAATCTCAAACCCTAAGTCAGCGGTGAGTATACGAAGAATGCGCGCTGAAAATAAGAAATCCATCAGCGGTTTCATAAGTCAGATGAGATGACGCCGACATGTGATTTATTTGATGAAGACAGTATGTGATTATTCTCATACACTGTTGTCTTTTATCATAAACATACAACTCATTAGTACTGCACGACCACGATGGGTAAATCACACAACTACAGCTCTCTACCTTTTAATTACTACATTAAATCAGACACATTATTGTTTACATGTTTTTAAGCGCAGCCATTGGCAGAGGAATATATCCATTACAGCCCAATATACGGTCATCATTTGTGGGGAAAGCTTAGTCAGAAAAAATAACCACAGTGTTTCGGTCCCCGGTGAATTGGCTGGGCATCAATTAAAACCAGGGAGAAAAGCATTTAAAGTATCGCGGTCCTACGAGTTCGCTGCAGTTTTTAGCCTCCCATTTTTCTTTGGCGAGGTGGGAGGAGGGTGATTGGGCGGGGGGGTACAGTAGTATGTACTCCACTCATAAATCTCAGTTTATCTTATATTCACCAGAGGCCAAACAAGAAGTCCACAATACAATACAAATACTAATGATAAACTTACAAGGCCACATAAACATGGCTGGCATAATAGTAACAGCATGAAAGCAACAAGAGGGAATAAAATAATAAATATGAGCCAGAGTTTGGAAGTAAACATTTGAACAGGACAAGTTTGTGACCACTCAGCACCGATGTTGTTTACTCACTGCGCTGACATCATGCTTTATTACAGCGTGGCCCTTCAATACACTAATCATTTAACAATGCCGCTTATCATCTGAAATAAACTCCCCCAAAAAGTAATGCGTTTGATTTATGGTTCCTCACTGACTGTACTCTATAGATAAGTCTGATGCATCCTGAATTATGACTCAGAAAATATGCATTTTTTTAGACGACAGCTACTGTATTCAATACAAAAAACAACATCAACAACAACAACAACAAATCTGCAGGACTGAGACAAAACAACTGAAGTTGAATAATGGCTTCTCAACTCCAGGAAGAATACACAGCTCTGCTTCATGGATTATTCATGCACTCCATACCTGCCACACTCTTATCAACATGACATACATCTAACAGAAAAATCATCCCCCTTCCAGGCTAAAAGGAAATGATCATCCGGCCGCCCACGCTGAGAATCTTCAAAGATCAATACTGTTGCCAAACACACACACTGCACTTCAATCAATGAATCAGAATAGCAAAACCAAAATAACAAGGTGTGATTGTAATAACGAGGCATTCAATCCGTGTCCGTCAAAGTGGGATTCACACACTGCAAATAAGTACAACTGCCATCCTCACAGAGACAAAGAGAAGCAGCACTTTCTGCTGTAACCTCCCACACTTCAGGTCTGGGAACTGGTGCAGAGAAGGAGTGCTGATCTTATCCAAACAAAAAAAGAAAAAGAAAAAATTGTGTGCAGGTAAGCAAAGCCTTGTGAGAAAGCCATACATTAAATCACGTCGTGTGGATTTTCTTGCTCAGTCACTGCATTCGTCATTGTTATCACCTACAGTCTTCACTTGAAATAAAAAAAAAAACAGTCCCACTGGCCCTTGCAGCACATTTGTGTGGTGTACCTCTAATAAGCACCGAGAAATAACACATGAAAAAAACCTCAATAATCGTTCAGAAAATCTCAGGAGTGTTGGTTAGTGAGCTCTCGTTGATGTGGTACAGCCAATAGTGAGGCCTCATTAAGAATATAATCCTTAAATCTGCAAGAACGTCCATCAATATACTATTCTAACGTATAGATGCCTCCTAAGATGAACTGCATTGTTATTTCACAGTGTTTTCAAAGTAAAATCCTCAGATTTACTTTGATATAAACGGTGATGCCTTTCACTTGTACTTGTTCCTTAGTTCTCTTCACACATAACAAATGGGAAAAAAAATGAAATGCACCCGAGCTGTGATCATTGCTAGGTTGGATTTTACTATTTGATCATGTAACGTTCCAGGGATGCACCAAATATGTGCACACATCTGTTGTCAACTGTTGCAACTAACTACCAAGTGAATGTCTCTTTGACTCGGCAGGCGTTAGAAAATGATCTGCTGTTGCCTTATTCAAGAAAACCTGTGTGTGTGCACTGTTTAGCCTTCCACAGAAGAAAGTCCCTGTGATGCTAGCTAACCCCTGATTGGTTGTTTAATTCCACACCGTTTCTTTTTCTTTCTCAACACTACACACAAAAGGACAGTTAGTGATTCGTTATTTCAACCAAAATCATAATGAAACACTTTCACTCACCGCAGCTCACAGTACAAAATAACAGATTTAGAAATATATTCCAGACGTGGGATTGACATGACGTTAATTCATTTTTTTAAAAGGAAGGGAGCAAAAATCTTTTGTGCAACAGTTTTGCTGAATGCTACTTATTTTTCTTAAATCACTTGCAACTCAAGAATAAATCTGTTAAAATAAATGAGCTGCACGCACAATGTTCACGAGCTGAACACAGTCAGTATTTGAAGAATGAAGTCCTTGTGGGTCTTTGTGTATCAACTCATTCAACGGAATAACCTGTGTGTGGCAAAGGAATTAAAATCAGAATTTTGGAAACATATTCTGTCAGCAGTCAATATATGTGATGTTTATGACAGTTACTTAAATGGGACGATTGCAATAATATCTACAGCAGAGTTCTCCAAGCTTTTGTTCTTTTGAGAGCTGCTTTGACAAAATGCACCATTTATTCACATAGCTGAGCTCCACCAAACCAGCTGAACAAACTACTTTCATGTGAACAATAACAAATTGCTGCACTCAACCAGTAGCTCTTGGAGCCCATCGATCTACAGTTTATTCTGCAACATATTTCACTGTTGTGAAAATTGTAAGGATCCGTTTTCATGTCAGACGTGGAGATTTAGCTCGGGGGTCATATTTAAGGCTGCGGTTTATGCTGCTCGTTATTATTTTTGCAACGCATCATGTTGCTAAGTCCTTCCGTTACTTTGGTCCAGCTCCGGTAAGAGCAGGTTTTTGCAGATGATAGAGATCCACTGGCCACTTTTAATTAGAGGAAACTATTGGTCATATCCGCGGCAGAGTCGCTCTAATCCTTCTGGACATTCTCATTACCTAACAGCAGGCGCGTTGGCCTTGTGTTTCCTCGGATTGTCCTGAAACCAGATGGTCACAGGTTCAATCTCTGAAACGGCCAACTTGCAATGTCATGGTGTCCTTTAGGATGGACCCGCGATCCCTACCTGGACTGCTGGCGTGGGGTTCGATCTGGGTAAGAGTGTCACATGAATGCAGAAGGTGTTAGTTTAACAATGCAGTGGGAAGTGTGAGGTTGGACGGAGGGCTCGGCCTTTGTTTGAGCCGAGCAGCATCCAACCCCGCGACCTGTCCGAGTCCCTGCCACGGTGTCAACGAGAGCGTGTTTTATTCTGCATCATTAAGTGTGACAACTAATTTATTAGCACAGAGGAAAACATTTTTGAATCAATGCCTCTGCATCTCGTAGAACTACATAATGGCTGCGTTTAGTGCCGTGGCAGCTGAAAGTTATTCCCTTGATTATTCTGTTATGGGAATGTCAGTGTCTGTGTACGCTGCGTTCTGGCCACATTTTACAGCTTAATAAGCTACTACAGTGTTTAATTAAATGCATTTATCATATCATTGCGAGTAAATCAAACACGACTATGGGAATTTGCTGTGAAATGTTGGAATTAACTCGTAAAGCTTGTCACTGGGCCTAAAACCACTATGTCAATTTCAACATGGTCACACACGTCAAAATAAAACAATAAATGGCTAAATTCGGTGAATGTGATTCTGACATTAAACGGTGTTTTTCCTCCGAGTACAGGAACGTACCATCTTTAATCCTCTGCGCTCATATCTTCCTAAATAGCCAATAAAAAGACAACAGAAAATAATTATGGATATTTGAATAAAAAAAAAAAAACAACAATGTGAAATGTGATTTCCTGTGCATTTTACAGTTTAAGTTAAGTTTCATTATAGAGGGATAACTTTTTAAAAGTATGGCTGGTTAGTTGCACCCGGTGCATTACGTGGAAGAGGATGATGAAAGAGCACATCGTGAATATAGCTACAGATGGAGGAGCATAAAAAGTACATTTTTTGGGACGCTAAACAGACCAATAGCTGGCCACTAATGACATCCAACACAAATACACTTATTTTATATAACATAAATCTGGTGAAGCGGCACGACTTTCGCTTTATCAGTGGATTGGACCACTCTACACAAACATCACGATGGTAGTCGCCAAAAAGCAATCTGTACTATTTAACGACAAAAGCACTTCACTTGGTGAATCACTGACACCAAATTAATTATATGTATTGTAATTTCGAGACGTAATCATTATTTTTAGCTGCACCGCATCAGCGAGGCTCTACAAACATAAATGTCTGTCACTGACTGACTGCGTGATCAATGTTACCCCATTAGTTGACCAAATCTCACAGCTTCCTGCATCCATTTCAGATTCAAGGCCCTAAAGGGTTTCATATATGCTGGGTTTTTGACCTGGTCTCATTTTTCTATCTTCTGGGTGCTTCAAACACCAAGGTGCAACTGCACAAGGACAGACGTTAATAACACTGAAAAAACAAACTACTTCAAAGTAAAACTGGGAATCGTATATCCCTTTCATCCTGACTAAAACCAATCTTTGACATCAAAACACGACATTAGATGGTATCACACAATTCCAATATGCTATTTCCATCATTTGCGGCGCAGGGCGCGCAGCGCTGTCGGTGTGCCTTGGTTGCTTTGTCGGATGTGGCGGCTTTGTGCTGGGATTTGGTAGGGATTGAGTAGTAATGGGTGGGCAGCGTTGGGGAGCGCTCAGCTATCCCAGAGGATTCATCTGATGAGCCGGGATTGGATTCATCTGCTCTGTCTATCGATTTGTTTTTGCCACACGGACACCTCACTCCAGTTTTGAGCTGGACTTTTTTTCATTTTTAACTAGTTCTCAAAAATGTAATTCTGTTGAACACAATCTCATCCCATCTGCGCCAGCTTTGGACTCTTGTTCTTGTTTTGATCAGAGTTATAAAGAAGAATTGCGCTTGTGTGAAAGCTAAGAGAAAAGAAAAATCAGTATTACAGCTGGGATGAAATCTTTTTTTTTTTCGAGAGAGATGCTCATCTTGTTGGTTTTATGATTGTACCAAGGAATTAAGGCCGCCATTAATCTTTTCTTGCATGAAATAGAAGCCTTGTTAGAAAACCAACATGGCAGCTGGCAGCAAGTACAGAAGCAGATGAAGGAAAATTCTCCACAATTCAAAATCACAAGCGGGTTGTGTGATATTTGTTAAAAAGAGAGCAACATTAAGACTACGCAGTGTGTTTTAGTGTAAAACTCCATGCTGTCATACACAGCGAATGACCACAAGTTATTTGAAAGACAGCCTGCTACTGCAGACAAACACACTTAAATTGACATTTCTTTTCATTTAATTCTTTATGGGTCAAAATCCTCCAGACCCCAGATGGGACATGTGCACTCCTTCATCAAACAATTTTAAACAGCATAATGAATTACACCGTGTCTACACAGAAAGCGTGGCGTGAGCACGTATGGCAGAGCAGCAGCAACAGCGAGCGCTCCATCTGTGCGTCTGCAGAGGAGGCGTTCAGGTGCAGCGTTCAGCGTAGGTATTTTGCATTTTTAAAGGTCTCTGAGCCCCCCGATACACAATGACTGTTGTTGCAAATGTAAAACATAGAAAAAATAGACTTAAGGCCTAAAAAAAAAAAAAAAAAGCTTCGGGTCGCAGCTACATGTCTGACACAAAAACTGTTATGCTGATAATGTATTGATTTATATTGAAGCCTATTGTTCTGTCAGACGTGTGCGAGTCAAAACACGTCTGCAACATTTGTTTGTGCGCAGTTTGTCCCTGCTGAAAAAAAATACATCACTTCCTTCATCTATACATACTGTCACTTCGCAGCTAAACGGCATACGTGTATTTAATACATAAGCAAAAAAAAAAAAACGCCTTTCGAAATATTCAGTAAATAGATAAATACTTCACTTTTAGATCATTCTGTTTGAAACAGATACGAGCCGCATGCGAGGGGGGATTGTTCAAGTTCTAACTTTCTGACATGTTGGAGAAGTTCTCATCAGTGTATTGCACATCCATCCTGCACTGTCTCTCCAGGGAGGACTCGGACTGCAGCAGAGCTTTGCAGTGTGCTGGACTGTGCTCAACAAAGACAGATCTCCCTCATCTTAGCCAGAGCTGGAGATTTGAGGGGCAGGCTAATGACAGGGAGCTTGTTCTCAGAGCATAGCAGAGAACAATTTAAAAAAAAGAAAAAAAAAGGCTGTGTTGACTTCAAGGCCTGCAGGCTTCCAGATTACTTGTGCAAATGTAGAGAAGGGAGCCGGGCAAACACACAATGCTTCACAGCGTCTGAAGGAGTCCGCAGAGGAGCTGATGCATTAAGACTTTCAGCGAATAATGAAAGTCGCAATCAGTCCCCCCCCCCCCCCGAAAAACAAGTATCTCCTCTTAGGTGATGTTCTTACTCAAGAGTAAACTATAATTATGGAAGGTTCAATTTGGCACTGAACAGAAAACAAGCATTTGGCCAGAGGCATGTTAATGCAACGTCTAGATCAATTGAAACAGCAGAAAGTATCAATTTGCTTTCACACACAGACCCATTTCCCTCTTATTAGGACCTCCCATCGAGCAGCGTTTTTGTGCCCACTAAACACATATGAACAAGCCTCGTATTCTACGCACATATTATGGGGTATGTACGAAAATTCTCAATGGAGGGCACACAAAAGGCGCTCTATCGAGCCGCTTAGCTCACGAGGGAATACTGCAGATCAATTAATGAACTGGCTCGGTCCACTGTTGGCTCGAGTATGCAAAGCATGCTTACTGGAGGAGAGTAACTGACAGCTCAGAAGCCCAGCGGCTGATTTGAGTGATGAGTGTGTTGCATTAGTTGGTTTTGCATATTTGTCCTCTGATGTACATTACACAGGTAAAAACGTGTGCATTATAAATTAATTAAAGCAGGAACCGGATATCACTTAGGTGCAAATGAGTGAGTCTGTGACATACCAGCAAGGCGAAGCTTTACTGCGGATTATTTCCTGTCCTGTCTGACTTCACTGCACGATCTGTGGCAAAACAGAAACAATGAATTATTCAATTTAAAAAAAAATTATTATTATTTTTTTTTTTTAAAAAGGACAAAAATAAGAAGAAATTAGTCTTTGGACCCTAAAATCTGAGATTCAACATATTTAAATTTGAATAAACAAATTCAAACAATAGCACTATAATGTCAAAGTTGATAAAAATTCATATTTATACCTATCACATCCTCATACACAAACCATTACGGCCACTTGCGCATGAAGTGACTATCATTGATTATCTCAAAACAAAGGTGCATGTTAAGTTTCAGGATATAGTGGAAGGTGAACAGTTGGATCTCAACATGTCAGTTGCAGAAGAGGGAAGGTGCAAAGACCACAGACTGTATATAAAAGTGGACGTAGCTTCTGGGTCTGAAAAATGAGGCTGAAGTGTCTTAAACTGCAATACCACCGAGTGCCACTAGAGGTTGGCTCCCAAAGGCCCCCGGCTCCATAAACTCCTATTCAACTACTCCCATAAAATACTATATCAAGTTTTTTCCACAAGTTATTTCAGTGTCATTAGCTAAAGTCGCTCCCTTCTTATTAGTTCTCTGGCCATCCATCTGAAAATAATCTGTCATTAATTAAAAAAACAGGCAATTAAAAAAACCTGTGTTTTTTGGGGGCGTGTCTGATTGATTGACAGGCCTGTGGTGCAGTCAGGTTACGGGCATCGGTGGGCGGGATGTTGTATCGTCGGGTCAGCTGAGATGCTGGGACATGTCTGATCTGCGGTGGCTCCAAGTCACATCTCACAGGACTTAATGGACCTGTTGTTAATGTGTACTGGTGTGTTGCTAATGTGCCAGATACCACAGGGCACCTTCAGAGGTCCTGCAGAGTCCACGCCTCCGCAACCTGCAGATGTTTTGGCTGCACACTAAGAACCAAATCAATGTTTTGGCTCAACTGTGAGTGTTTTCAAAGTGTCTACAATTGTTTCCATCCTGATTTACCAAATTGTAATTTGGATGTATTCAATGTATTCTCCGGAGCGCAATTATTTGATTTACACATGGACAAGTTGTATTTAATGTGGAAGTGAAAACACAAGCAGTGTTTTAAGCACTGATGAAAGCTGTGTTTCTGTATTAGCTTTTATTTTGTTCTAATGATTTAATCTATCTGGAGGGGGGATGACAATAGAAGTCCGCTTGCTTTTTCTGGTCACACATTCAAATAAAGTTAATAAAGGATGAGTCATGTTAAATCAACAATCTAACAAGTGTAACAAGTGTCTAGAGAGAGTTTCAGTGGAATACAGAACAAGCTGGAGAGACTGAGAGAGAGGAGCAGGCAGTGATTCAGCTCTGGGCTGCTGACTAAGTACAGTGGTGATAAAGGAGTTTGGGACTTTGCGTCACACTTTCTGATTATGCATTTTGAGCAGAAAGCAAGTCAGTAATTGGACCCTGAAAAACATTAGGCCATTAATTATTTTCTAAAAGGGCTCGTACGCTCTGGATATCACAAGAAAAATGAGCCCCAAATGCTAATCGCATGGGTACTGACTTGAAATAAGAAATTTTGAATTTGAATAAATAAAATACTTGCGCTTTAAGATGACTTTGGCACGCATTTGCATGGGTATCTGATTTGATTTGCATTCCTGTGATCCATAGAATGTATTATCTCTGTGCAATTCAGCATCCCCTCTTATCTGGAACACACTCAATCAATAGAGAGCAGCTCTGAATATGGATTAAGGATGGATATCTAAAGGAGCAACGCTTACATGAACTGGGGAACAGTTTGTGTGTTGCGAAATTTACTCCTTTATTTATATGTGGCATCAGCAGTCATCTCACACTCTCAGTATAATTCCACATGCTTTACATGACGTTCTATATCAGCACGACAGGCAATCAGCGCTTCCTAAACCTCCAAATATATTTTAAAAAACAAAGATAAGTATGCTGGTAATTAGCATACAATAACTTCATCCTGCCGTGCCCGTACTTTACATCATTTGAACTGCACCCTCTTTTTTCTTTTCTTTTTTAAACGAAACCTTTTGGACACTGAATTCTAAATGCGTGAGTCATACCTGAACAACAATTACTGTATTCATAATGAGGATATACTGTGGACAGTACGAGTAATGACACATAGGGCTTGTGAAGAAAGGCATACTTTGTACAGTGGTTGAGAGCAGCTGAATATCTCCCTTGCCCACAGTCTTGAGGCACAACTCACAGCTTGATAAATGAGCCAAAAGTCAGAAGAATCTAAAGCTAGATAGCTTCCATTCTGCACCCGGGAAGAGAGAAGTGTCAGCTTTTTCATCCTCTGAGTGATTTAGACTGCCATTGGAGAAAACTGATGGGTGCCTTTGAGATTTATGATGCTTTTCCTCGCACATTAAATATAGACTTTGTAACATGTGCTCAGAGCCGCTTTGAAAACCTAATCACACAGTAAAGCTGTGCATAGAAAGGGGTGAAAAAGACAGTAATTCAAACAGCACACCAGAAAACTCCAGTTAGACCTCCATAATTCTGAAAAACCTCAGCAGCACACGGCAACATGTCCCCCAAACACCTGCCACCGCACATTTGAACCTCCCTCAGATGTAAACTGAGACTAGATTTTCCTGTTTCCACCGTCTTTGTTCTCGATACAGCCATAGAGATGAACGTTAATTTAATTTGGCAGCGACAATAAAACTGTGAATCCGAAGTAATAGGCCAAATAAGTGGGAAAGAGACACGGACGTTCATTTTGAGTAAGACTCTGCAGTCAGGAGGGGAAGTGGAAACGGGGAGAGGGTCGTACTAAATATTGCCTTTCTCAGCCAGCGTGAGATAAGCTCATAAGAGCCTCCCGTCAAATGTATTCATATCATACATTAAAAATGGCATTCAATATAACTATATTATTTAAATAGAGCTATTGCTTTGCTGAGGGTGCAGTGACCAGAGTGAATCCAACCTGTATTAAAACCACAATATTAAAGAAGGAAATTCAACCATAAAACAGAATTTACATAACATTATTATAGCGACCTTGAAAAATTCATATCACTTTGCTAACATGGACAAATACGGCATAAAGCTTGCAATTCAAGCGTTTTTTTAGGCGTGAGAATTTTTATTCCGATGTAACCTGATTCTCATCAGGCTATAAAATAAATAACCGGACTGTGACTCTGTCATTTTTTGTAACAACCTCTTATGCTCATCCACTCTCACTGGGATCCATTTTTTAATCTCCTCACCTTATTGCCTGCAGAAATATTGTCATCGCCATGTGCGACTTCTGGCTGGGGCCTAAAATGTAAATCAATATATTCATTACCATGCGCGGAATACAAAACAACTCTGCAAGGGTAAATGGGTACTGCTGACAATGACATCGCCATAAAGGAGCAGACGTAGTCGAGGGAGGTTAAGGTTATTTGATATTTTAAAAGACATGGACCCGCAAAAAAAAAAAAAGCGGGTGACAGACAGTGTTGGTCACACTCGAAATGATTACCATTGAAGCTCATATTTCAGGCGCTCTTGGCAACATCGTTCTCAATGTCTGTCGTATCGAGTCGATAAAAACAATAGGAACTCATCGCAAGATGAGATGGAAAACGGTGGGACGCATTTACATTCGTCTTCCTGTGTTCTCAGGCTATGTTCCTGCTATCAGTCAAAATCTGATTGACATATAATTAAAATGGAGTTCAGATTATATGGAGCAGGTCGGAACAGACAGAAATCATGAGATCGTCTTTTCACAGAACAAACCACCGGTGCCGACTAACGATTGTTGTATTCGACTTATAGTTGTTGGTTCAGGCCGATAGTCAACTAGTCCCCGCACGTTTAAGATATTCATTTACTTGTTTTCTTATAGATCTGACACAGAATGCAATAAATAGCATCGCTAACACTGTGCTACATTACAGAGAAATACAAAAAAAAAAAAACTTTGATAATGACCTTTTCAAACATACAAGCACATGAATGAAGCGAGTTTCCTGTTAACAACAATACTGACAGACAGCAAGCAGACTTTCAGCCCGACAAATCACATTCATATATTGTTTGAAAGAAGATTCAAATCTTGCTTTTGTAAATCTGATCTGATGCTCTGATCCAAATTCAGGTGTTCTGTCTGGACCTCCAGTACTCAAACTTCCTATACAGCCAAGATCTTTACTGCTGCTAAGTGTTAACGATGTCACATTACATCTTGTAATGTGCATTAAAACTCTTCTAACACTATTTGCAAGAAGCACAATAACAAAGGTGAGGAACACTTCTAGAGGGCGTGACAAGAAACGTCTGACTGAAATGCATCTGTAGCATCAGGTATCAAAAAGTGACAAACACTGCGAGCTGATATGGAATGCTTAGCCAGGCTCCTGGGCATGCTTACTTTTTCCTCGATCAGATATTTCATGCAAAGCCTTTTGTGCAACACTGACACGGCGGAGCAGCTTTTTAATATATTTCACTAGAAGACACCGCAAAACAACAACAAAAAAAAATTTCAAAACACCAACATAAGGTACTGTAAGGACACAGCTATTGATACCCGGTCCCTGTTGATGTAAAAGTAGACAATAATGTAAGTATATCAAGTCTGGAATTGGACAATTATCAGCACAAAAAGAAAAAAAAATAAGTCGTCAATAGAAAACCGCAGTGTGTGCATATTTTTTTTGTTTTTCAAAAACCTATAAATTCCCAATAGCGTGAATCAAATGAAGGTTTTGAAGTTACCACAGACACGGTGCTCAAAGGAAGAAATCAATGCCACACATTTCAATCATAAATGCGGTTAATTGTACAAATACAGGTATAAGGGTGTTTTCCCGGTAGTTGCACTTTATGGTGTTCATCCAGAAACCTGCCTTTTGAATCTGAGGTCATATTTCACATGGAAGTCGTGTCAGCACGCCTCATTTCTTTAAGCGGAGGATAGATTTACTTTTTTTTTTTTATTTAACTCTGTGGGATTTATGAGAGAACAGGCAATGACAAGAGACAAGAAAACTACAAGAGCGAGTGATTACAATGCCAGATTTGATGTGGAATTGTTCTCAAAAGGCAGCTGGATTGAACATGGTGGAATGCAGAGGCATTAATTCATGTGGTGGTGGTGGTGGGGAGGGGGGTACTCGATTTCAATCATCACTTCTAAGAAGCACAAAAAAAGATACATATATAATCTCATGCACATTCATATTCTACAGGTTGCAAGAAAGAGACAGTGAGGGTTGTTATTTCATCTCCACAAGTCTGGTGAGACTGAGACTCGGTGCAGCAGAAATTCACCTCGCTGCCATTTTCCCCTCGCTGGACCCACTTTTCTTGGAGGGAAGATACCTTCCAATTGCTCGTGGTGATGAACAGAAAGTTTCCATTAACTTTTATTAAACCAAGATATTCAACCGCGTACGACTTTAATTAATTTTATTCTCAGGTTATGAAGTAATTCGATTATATGGGCAGGAGGGAGAGCAGTGCTCCATATCTGCTCCCCATCTTGGGTTAAGCATTTAGGTTCCACTGAATTCATTCATTACACCAAAAGCATGGGTACATTAAAGATGATTTTGTTAATAATTGCACAATTAAATAGCCTCATGTGACTTATGATATAATTGAAAAAAGTGCTGCGACATCAAAGTGGCACCCCTGTTGAACTGAAGTGGCTCTGGGCTAAATTGTAAATAGGAAAGTCTTCTCTGCGGTTCAGTCCCACGAGCAGATTGAGGCACCCGAACGCTCGCACATTTGCTCGGAGGGATTCTTTAATGTAATAAGAAGCCGCTGTGTGGCTGGCAAATGCCGGTATGCTGCTCAAATCCTTATCAAAAAAGGGTAAAGGAAAGGAAAATGGCAGCGGTGAAAAGGAATGAGCTTGTTAAACATTTGAGAGACGAAAGCAGCACTTTAAATGGTGACGTCATGGCTAATGTATACCTTCTGAGGTCGGTGCTGTTATGGCGAATGTGGAAATAGCTTGACATCCGGAAGAAATAATATTTGCTTTTGGGCATTTTAGTGAGTCTCTGGGGGAGTGGGGCAGTGGTAGGCAGTGCAGTGCTTTGGATAGCAGGAAAGCACTGTGAAAAATTGCTTCTGTTCCTTTTCGTCTTTATTATGGTTATTGAATTTGGTTCAAAAGGAGCTGACATCAAAGCACAGCTCAGAGATTCATAATTCAAGAGGTTCAGTGTATTTTATTGTGAACCAAAAAAAAAAAAAGAGGAATGTCAGAAACAACATTAAAATGAAAGGATATTTTCACGTGTGAAAAGCAGGTGTTTACTGCCATAGATACAAATTTTCCCTGTAACAGCTTAGTTTATACCTCAAGTTTACGAACCAATGCAGCATTTCCCTTTATAGCTTAAAATACTACTGAACATCAGCAAGTTTTTCGGGTGAACGCTATAGGTACCGTTTGAAGTGAACTTTGTTTTCCAATACAACAAAGTATCGCCTAATCCATTCCCACGTCTAGATAACCTAAAGATGATGAGACAAAATGGATACTTCAAGGTGGAATAAAGCAGGTAATTATATCCTTACACCCCTTTGAAAAACCTATTACGTCTATACTGTACCGCTGTAGATCTCCCGTATGGTCTACTCGTGTGCTTGACTTTGATCTTCAAAGCTGACCTCCCCTCTCTCCTGATTGATGGATAGGCCCACCATCGAGGCCTGCATATCCATCAAGTAAAGCCACCCGTGATGAATGAATATGTCCTTTATCAACCGTGCATCACCTCATGAAGTATTGTCCTTTTTCACCCAACGTATTTATCCTTCAGCCCGAGATTGATTAACTATAGAGGTGATTCAGTCAGCAATTATGACCTCATCGCTAATCAATCTACCTCTCGCCGAGGGACAGCCCCGCTTACAGTTTGTCCCACGCACATACACGCACACACACACACGCACACGCACACACACACACACACACACACACACACAATTGTGTCAGTTATCAGCAGGCAGTTTTTTGTTTTCCCGTCTCTGGGATCATGGGAAAGTTTTTAGCCACAGTACTGGTGTCACTCGAGGGACGGCAGGATTGGTCGGTCGATTTGTCTGATGTCAACACTTTGGTCCAGAGTGAAATATCTCGACGCTAATGAAATGGATTATCATGGAATTTGGCACAGACAGTCATTGTTCTTTGGCCTTTTATTAGATACACTTTGTTCAAGTTTCATGTTTCATGTTTCCCTGTGACATGTATCACTGGCAATAATCTATTTTATTACAATTTAATTAAGCCCTTCATTAAAACATAGTATTTTAAATCAGGGGTGATTATTTTCTTGCTTCTAAGACATGATTACTTTTGTAAAGGAAGATTTAAAAACGGAATAAAATGTAAGACTTGATAAGATTATATTTTTTTCCCTTCCAGTGTTCCCCTTGATTTTGTCTTACCACTTTAGCTATATCCTCTGCTTCCCTGCCTGAGAGGCAGCAGACATATTAATCTGCAGATTGACTGCCCCCTCTAAATGACCCTTTAGGGTCACACTGTAATGGGTGCACTTTCTACTCGGAGACCAGGGGCAATCTCCATCTACAACAGACAACACCCCCGTGGATACCAGGACGTGTTCCCTGGAGCATTGTGAAGAGAGGAACACAATATTACAACCTGGAAATCAGAGTCAAGCAACTCAGATGTGAAAATTGGTTGGCTGAGGCCGCAGCACAAAGGTGTTAATCTGCTGAGAAACTCCTCAAAGCTATCATTGAAAGACGAGGAGAGTGGCACCGCGAGTGCTACTGATCAGACAAAACAGTTTGCCAGATAAAAGCCGGCAACAGTTTCCTTTGTGTTTTCATCAGAATAATAGAAAATAATGTACTTAAAAATCCAAAGTCGAAAGAAAATGCCGCAAGACAGATATCCTAGCAATCGCAGTTGATGCAATAGCACGATAGTTCACAGTACAAATGGTGTGCATTTAAGACAGCAAACACATGAATAAATACATAATTTCATGCATGATACACAACACTCCAAAACAGTGTGAGGTGCATGGGCGTCACGTGAACATGATGTTTATGTCCCTAACAAGTGACGGTACACAAAAGCCGACATTTCAATGGTGAAATGTGCCCCTCTTGGTCGAAAGCCTTACGTGAATGTATTATCTCTCTCCATTCTGTTCTGACAGTCACTGAGAATTGTGAAAGACCTATTCAAAGCCACCGCCACTCGAGAGCTAAGGACATCCACTTCTGGCTTTTAGACAAATTGCCCTCTCTTTAAAGACCGCCATAAGATAATTCTGTCTGTGATGGAACCATTTTGTCAACACGCACAGAGCAAAAAGTCTAAAGGCACACAGGATACAAAGACTCCCGTAACTCTTTCCAGACATTCATTAAGACTTCACTCAGTGGTTGTACCCGAGGAATACTTGAGAACATGCCAGGTAGTTGCATAAAATTTGAGGACCGTTATTTGGAAAAAAAAAAAAAAAAAGGTTTGAAATACAGAGTAAATTATATAGAGTAAATTAAAAGTACTTTACAAGACAGCAGAAGTGTTAGTAATGGATTAACCATGGGAAAAGCAATTAATAAAAAGTGTTGGATAAATTTTGACAAAGCTGCATACAGCAGGTAAATGAATGGCTTAGTCTGAACTAGGTTGTCAACAGGATGCGATTGTGTTATTTCTTGCTCGCAACAACACAATCAAGGCTCCCCTCCGACACAATGGCTCCCTGTGACTTCTATATTTTCCCCAAAATGAAATTCAAGCTGAAGGGTCACCGAGAACTAGCGCGAATCGAAAATAATCCTTGACGTCCTTACAGAACTGGACTTCCAGGGAGTGATCCAAGCGTGGCACGAGGAGCAGCGTATTACGACCCTGAAGGTGATGGTAACTGGATTTAAATCAGCTATGTTTTTTGCACCTTATAGGCGCAGTCTTGGAACATTTTGATCGCACTTCATAATGAACTAGAAGTCGCGGATAGATGTTTGAAATGGGTAAAGGTAATAGAATTTTATTTTTAAATCAGGGTGGATCTGACAGTTCTGAGACTTGTTCTTATTGCGTGCAAACATGCATGGAGGACAGAGAAGCTATAACCTCCGTGAGTAAGTACTCCAAGTTTCGTTGCCTGATCAAAATCAGCATGCGAGTTACACTTGCGTCCACACACGATAGGAACAATCTCTAAACTGAACTGCATTGTTATAACACATCTGGAAATTCGATGCACAGTGGCTCCATTGTCTACCGCTGTAAATGGCCAACAGGTAAAGCGAGCTTTTTTCACAATATCTCAGTGGGCCAACCTTCTGTCAGCACACGGCTCCCTCCACCCCGCCAGATTCTTTGCTGTTAACAATGGTCGCTCTACACTGATGCAATAGATCCTACAGTAAATTGGTAACAATTTCACAGAAATTTTTCAGCAGAAAATATTGTTGGAACAATAACGTCGCTTTGCCATGGGAATTGAAAGATAATTGTATGAGCCTGTGGCATCGCTGTTTCATAAGCTTCACGCTCCATTTCTGATTCCCACCAGAAAGCCATTTTTTTTTTCCCCTCCTTTGCACATATTTATTTCTGGCAGTTAATTTCAAACTCTATTTTTGTATATCTTAAATCACATGTTCTTCTCTGTCCTTGCAAAATGGAAATGGGCCCCGTTGTTATCTCTGGAACAGAAATGAAAACAATGTGCATCTTAGCTATTAAGTGCATAACAACATCTTCAAAAAGGGCAGTTTGAGAAGAGAGGGCACACCAAAGCTTGAACATGCTGTTGAATAAATACATTAATTAAGGGGAAATTATGTGCTTGGGGCTTGAGTTGGCTTGCTTTCAAGTGCCAGGGGTCCTCATAAATATACATTTAAAAGACGTGGCAAGATCAAGAAGTAACCTCTTAACAATGAACTTTTGTATCATCATCTCTGTGATGAACACCTAGCACACACGGGTAGCCTTGTTAAGAAACCAACAGTTTTACTTAGTATTAATAAATGTAAATTAATGCTTTGTTTATTTGAGTTGAGAACTCTTCCAGTTCGTGGGACACACTCTGTTTAGTTTCAACTCTTGGGATGCCGACAGAAATATCAAATGCCAGCAGTCCCTTGACAGCACAGACCTATCCCACTTTTGTCACACAGCCACATGGGATTTCCACTTCCACTCACTTTCTGTCATGTACATCCCGTTATAGGAACACTGCTGCTGTAGAAGTTGCTTGTGTACGTCATCTATAATGTGCTAAAAGAATATGGCCAGGAGTTAAAGAGGAGTAACAACTTTTCAGCAGAGGTATGTATTTGTGAAAAGGTCCCCAGAGTACAGGAGTGGTTTTTAAAGGGAAGCACTTTGTACAGTAACTCTTCTGAGTGAAAACTGTATTTAGACAGCTTTTATGATATATCACTGTGCTCAACTAAAGTGACATTTTTTATCTTGGTTTGCAAAGCGTTTTGAACACAGATCTTTTTAATAAATTGGTCCAGTAATGCTTGACATTATTGATGGATGGCATCTAGGTGGATGTAATGGCATAGAACTTCTACTTTACCCATAATTTTATAAATTCATCGGCTCAGGATTTTCAAAAGGCTGTGCTAATCCAGCAACACAGGTGAAGTCTGGTTTATTTTCTTCAGTACTTCTTTGGTCAGCAAAATATACATTATCATTATTAAAACCATGATGTAAAGAGGGAATTAAATACATTATAGTCTACACAGTTGACATACAAGTCCCAATGGAACATCACCATGCACTTTTTGTTGGGGAAGAAAATAATTTACTGCCTGACCTCCTTTGGTGAAATAAAGTGCCAATCAAACTATCTAGTTTGACTAGTCCTAGTCAAGCTATCTTAGCTAACGAATATGAATCAATTCCGTAACTTTAAACGTAACAATTAACTTTATAAAAAACATTTTTTTTTGCTCCTTATATTTAGGATGGGTTACGTTAAAATTTTACACTTTGCCATTCATTTTTTTTTTTTAAATCAAATAGTTCATGTGACTATGGTCTTGTCTAATTTCATGGCACTTAGTGGTAATACGTTACTACTGCCAGAAGGTGGCGGTAATGCACCTAACAGCTTTTTGCCAATCACCATCAAACAGCAAAAGTTTGAGACGAAGAACATGTTAAGCCTCCAGTAAGATGTGAAGCACTGTGAGATTAGATGCGACAGGACAAATGGCAGAAACATGCAAATATTACTTCAGCCAACAAAAGTATAAACAATAAAACAATAAATGTAATAATCCCGACCAATAGACTAAACAGAGTTAGTAGCACTTAACACTGACTGATTTAAAATGAGTTAGTGTCATTGGTGAGGCAACATGTTAAATAAATTCATCCAGGCATCTTAACCTGTTTTAACGGCAGTGCGAGGTCACCCGAGTTATTGTGTTCAGATATTTCAACCTCAAACCAAGTTCTCAATATAAGCAAGATAAGAATTATGTGTGCATGTAAGCGTGGAAACTAGACATACTGAGCCCCACGCAGTCATTGTTCCCTTTAATACTGCTGGAAGTCGTTCTTATTTCTGTGCAGTGACAGTCTGCCTTTGCACATGGTGGCTTTGCAATGTGTAACCCTCCGCCCAGGTGTTTCCTCAACCCCCATCTGTTCCCTCTGTGCCGGAGCGTCTCGTCGGGAAGTCGCTCCTCATTGTTGCCTCTACGCAGCATGTACTGGCGTCGCAAGTATGCGGCAAAAAAGAGGAAGGGATTTGAAAATGATCCAAATGTGAAGAATTTGATTGCAGAAAGGAAACTGTCTGCAGTTATTGTAAACACAGAAACAGACAAAATAATATTTCGACATTGATCGGGAGAGAAGAAGAAGAACAAGCTCAAATGTGACTGATTCTATTTTCAGTTGCAGAAATTTAGTGACTGGTTCTACATTCAAAACAAAGTTGTACTGTTTGCTCATAAAATTACATTCTGTGTTTGGTTAGTTGGCGGCATTTTTAAGAAATCTAAGCCTACAATGGTAAAAAAAAAAAAAATACAAATCAAATTAAAAACATAATAATAATAGCCATTTTGTAATAAATTTTGTAATAAATTTGGGACGTGTTTAAAATTGTGTGTCAGCCTAACTGTCAAGGTCAAAACTGAGCAGTAGTGACACTGATAATCGACAGCAGAAACTGCAATTCAATTTGCACTAATTTACCAACTGATCTGCCAACATCAACGGTGGCACACATTTCATTGGCTCTCTGCTGCACATTATTTCCGTCTTCTCTCCTCACAGATCAAGGGTACAGATGACTTTTGTCAGCCATCAGATGCTGTGTGGCAGATGTCACAGCATTTATTGTCACCATGATTTATCGGTTGAGAATGACCACAGCCACAGGGAAGAACACATCAAAAAGGCCAGGCACTGGTGAAGGGGAGCCACTGAATGCCAACTCCTCCAACAACTTTCATCCCTACCCTCTCAGGACCGCAGTTTGCTTCTGGTTATTGTTTGGCCATCTGCTGTATCTCGAGCCTCTTTGACTACACTGCTAAGCAAACATGGAGCCTGTGCCAAATACCGTCACCTTCCTTTTGCCCCTCTAATTCAACCCTACTGTGCCTCTTCAGTTAGATTAAACGCTAATTCATTTGAGAAAGTCTAATGGCAGAGGTTTATTTCTATGGGAAATTCACCTATTATAATTTCTCTTTTCATTTTTATATTGCAGGGAATTTCTCACATGGAGCTTAAATACAGACATTTATTGAAGCACTTTTAGTTTTTCCTCGTTTTAAGCTGTTACTACCTATGACACACAAGGATGTAGCAGTTGGGGGGAATTGTCCACAGATTGTAAACGATCCAATTGCAATTCAATGCAGCTCACTTTCTTTCACGACACATTCCCACTCATGCGCATCGAATGTG